>NC_090751.1:91703185-91708185 GCF_036898095.1 Palaemon carinicauda | reverse complement strand
TATTCAACTTGACAGCCATCAGGTTGATTAAATTATTATTCAACTCGACAGCCATCAGGTTGATTAAATTATTATTCAACTCGACAGCCATCAGGTTGATTAAATCATTATTCAACTTCACAGTCATCTGGTTAAATTATTATTCAACTCGACAGCCATCAGGTTGATTAAATTATTATTCAACTCGACAGCCATCAGGTTGATTAAATTATTATTCAACTCGACAGCCATCAGGTTGATTAAATTATTATTCAACTCGACAGCCATCAGGTTGATTAAATCATTATTCAACTCGACAGCCATCAGGTTGATTAAATCATTATTCAACTTCACAGTCATCTGGTTAAATTATTATTCAACTTCACAGTCATCTGGTTAAATTATTATTCAACTCGACAGCCATCAGGTTGATTAAATTATTATTCAACTCGACAGCCATCAGGTTGATTAAATCATTATTCAACTTGACAGCCATCAGGTTGATTAAATTATTATTCAACTCGACAGCCATCAGGTTGATTAAATTATTATTCAACTCGACAGCCATCAGGTTGATTAAATTATTATTCAACTCGACAGCCATCAGGTTGATTAAATTATTATTCAACTTGACAGCCATCAGGTTGATTAAATTATTATTCAACTCGACAGCCATCAGGTTGATTAAATTATTATTCAACTTGACAGCTATCAGGTTGATTAAATTATTATTCAACTTCACAGTCATCTGGTTAAATTATTATTCAACTTCACAGTCATCTGGTTAAATTATTATTCAACTCGACAGCCATCAGGTTGATTAAATTATTATTCAACTCGACAGCCATCAGGTTGATTAAATTATTATTCAACTCGACAGCCATCAGGTTGATTAAATTATTATTCAACTCGACAGCCATCAGGTTGATTAAATTATTATTCAACTCGACAGCCATCAGGTTGATTAAATTATTATTCAACTCGACAGCCATCAGGTTGATTAAATTATTATTCAACTTCACAGTCATCTGGTTAAATTATTATTCAACTCGACAGCTATCAGGTTGATTAAATTATTATTCAACTCGACAGCCATCAGGTTGATTAAATTATTATTCAACTCGACAGCCATCAGGTTGATTAATTTATTATTCAACTCGACAGCCATCAGGTTGATTAAATTATTATTCAACTCGACAGCCATCAGGTTGATTAAATTATTATTCAACTCGACAGCCATCAGGTTGATTAAATTATTATTTAACTTGACAGCCATCATTATTATTTATATAAGAATGTCGAAGATTTTTCCTCCTCCATTACCCCTAAATAGGGTTAGAATTTATATCCTATAATTTTCCCCAATCTCTTGAAATAACGTCGGCGTCGGTATATAAAAAAGGGTATAGCTACCTTAAATGTTGTTTTTGAAGCATCTTATGTATTAAAATCCCTTTGGTAATGAAGAGAAATACATTAAAGAACAACTAATTTAAAGCTCCCTTTTCTGTCCTATTTCTCTGCATTTGAGGCTTCATTAAATGACTCACTCATGACTCGCTAAGAGAATAAAAACCTAATAATACCTAATCACATGAGGTAAAAACATGATTGTCCTTCGCGTCATTGGAAAGGATTGTAAGATAACTTTTGAAGAAAAAACTAGGCATTCGCTTTTTGTATTATTTGAGGGAGTAACTTCTTGTAACAACGGTTCTGGAGGGAATTTTTGCGTGCTCGTTTTGCCATCTTCGGGCCGTTATTCATAGCTGTTAGTGTAATCCTGTCGAAATAGCTCCATTCATACATGTATCTCTCGCACAAGTGTGTATTATATATATATATATATATATATATATATATATATATATATATATATATATATATATATATATATATATATATATATATATATATATATATATATTAATATACATATACTGTATGTATATATACAACCCTCTCTGAGTGGGATACCTTGACGTGGTGAAAGGGTTTGCGTTTCGCCATGATCAACAAAGCTGTACTAGTCAGGACTACCCATACTAGCTTGTTTTGCTGAGAGCGATGAGATGAAAAACTCCATCACCAATCCGCAGTGGCCAGCGTGGTAATGAAAACTGTCCAAACCCCAGACATAAATTGATACATTTGAGGCCTTTGCCCTGCAGTGGACTAGAATCGGTTGTATTTGTTGTTATGGTTGTTGATACATACGTTTCCTCTATGGAATTGTAATGATTCACTATGCAAAATGGTTATGGAAGGGTTTGCTAAAGAAAATAAAATAAGTATTGGAGAGGGAGGATATTTTTATCCGGGAAGCTCAAGGATACCTGCGTAAATGGTTAGGACGTCCTTCTGTCGTGGAAGTTTTACTGCATGACTGTTTCATGCACGATTCACCTGTATGAGTTTAACAGTGACAGTTATGTTAGTTTTTATTTGGAGCCACCCCTATTAGAAGGTTAAATTTGACAATTGTCTTATCGTTCTATGTGTATTTTCACTCTTGCACACGTATGTTTGTGTGTGCAGTTTATGACGATGACTTTCTGATAGAAATCTTGGGTAGTCTCATGAAACATTATATTTTACGAACTCAGAAAGACCTTTTGATGTTTTGTACACTGTATACTACATTTACACTAGGGCACGCTGTTCTATCTTATTTCTCTTCCTCTTGTTGTTTTGAAATTTTAATTGCTCTATTTTAATGTTATTGTTGTTAAATTATAGTTTGATTGTTTATTATTTTTCTTTTAGCTTATTTGTATCATTTTTTCCTTTATTCACTGGGCTATTTTTCCTTGTTGGAGCCTTTTGGGTTATAGCATCTTGCTTTTCCTACTATGGTTGTAGCTTAGCTTGTAACAATAATACTAATAACTAATTACGTCCTAGCTTTGATAATAAGCCTATCGGAAGCGTTCCTGCCTGGCGAACGCCGGACTGGAGTTCGAGTCCCCCCACTGTCGATAGTTTCTTGTAGCGTGTGCAACCTCACCATCCTTGTGAGCTAAGGATGGAGGTTTGGGGCAGCCTTTAGGTTTACCTGCTGAGTCATCAGCAAGCATTGTCTGGCCCTCCCTTGTCCTAGCTTGGGCGGAGAGAAGGTTGGGGTGTTGATCATATGGTCAGTCTCTAGGGCATTTTCCTGCTTGATAGGGCAATGTCACTGTCTCTTGCTTCTGCCATTCATGTTCGGCCTTTAAACCTTAATGAACTGATTATTATTATTATTATTATTATTATTATTATTATTATTATTATTATTATTATTATTATTATTATTATTTGTTAAGCTACAACCCTAGTTGGAAAAGCAGGATGCTATAAGCCCAAGGGTTTCAACAGGGAAAATAGCCCAGTGAGGAAAGGAAATGAGGAAAAACAAGAAAAGTGTAAGAAGATGATAACAATGGAAATGTTTTCTCGACTTAACTTTATGGAAATTATGTATTGAAAATTGCAGTGGTTTTATTAAATTGAAGGTGAATGAAAGTCACTTCAAAAAAGTTACTCCAGCCAGTCCGAAACGGTTGTAGGCTACGCCTCTCTATCTGGATGGCAAAAACACTCCTGTAAGAAAAAAGAAACCGAACGTTCTGATATTTTGTTGCTCTAGATTCTAGATCATTGCAGGCCAAAAATGTCCGTTCTCCCCCACACCTAGAGGACGAACCTTCACCTTTTCTCTTTTCCCGCGGCAGGGTCCCTCCTACGTGATGTTCTTTACGCGTGTGTTCGGCTTCCTGTTTGATAAGCCTTCAAGTAACTGAGAACAATTAACTGGCACTTAATTGGTTAATGGTACTGTTTACAGCATTGTTTATGAAAGTGTTCTGCGCTCTTTTTCTCCCTGTGATTTTTCTCTGAACGTCTGCTGTTTACTTATTGTGTATTTAATTTACTAAGACATCATCACTACCACCATCATCATCATCATCATCATCATCATCTCCTCCTACACCTATTGACGAATAGGGCCTCAGTTAGATTTCGCCAGTCGTCTCTATCTTGAGCTTTTAATTCAATACTTCTCCATTCATCGTCATCTACTACTACGCGCTCCATAGTCCTCAGCCATGAGGTCTGGGTCATCCAACTCTTCTAGTGCCTTGTGGAGCCCAGCTGAAATTTTGGTGAACTATTCTCCCTTGGGGAGTGCGAAGAGCATACCCAAACCATCTCCATCTACCCCTCACTATGATCTCATCCACATATGGCACTCTTAGAGTAATCTCTCTAATAGCTTCATTTTTAATCCTGTTCTGGCATTTAACTCCCATTATCCTTCTAAGTAGTAATGTCTATCCAGTAATAGTATGAATATCGTATTTTCATGTTTACCGCATCAACTTTCAAGTGAAATTCGATCGGCATATTTGCTATAGGGATGAAGTTTCGATTAGCCTAAGTAACGCTGGACCTGAACAGCATTTAAACGGGTGACCGACAATGAATGCTGGACTCTGTTGAGAGACAGCTGAGTAATAATGCGGCTGGAGTGCTGATAGCTATGAAGTGAGGGAGCTTCAATTGATTGATTGTTTTAGAGTTCTCTGGCACCCTGACATCGAAGGTCATTGACGCCGATATAGTTTGTTATAAACAAAGCATAAAAGAATATTCAATTTGAAACCTTAAAGGCGAAGATGTCCTTATAAAATCTAAATAGCTTTCAGAAGACCTGCTTCAAAAATAAATGTTAAATTACCGTTGGCATAATAAAACACATCCTTCCCAAGAATCCTGGAAAGGATGAACCTCCCATCCTCACCTCGAACCTCAAACATATCTCTTTCTTAATCTGGGGCATTTAAACAGACCGGAAAGAACCGTAAGGAACGCCAAGTCTGACAAATGATAATGGTAGGATTTCAAATCGATATATAAGTACATGGCTCAAGACCGCCATTCAAGAAGCAGAGGACGAGAATGCAAGAAAGCATTTGAAGGACAAGAAACCGGATAGCTCGTGGATCCTGCAGTCATATTTTTTTTTTCTAGGGCGGTTT
>NC_090751.1:91693185-91695685 GCF_036898095.1 Palaemon carinicauda | reverse complement strand
TAACCTCCTTTTGGAATTTTGGTGAACAATCTCCCGTGCATTCACGCAAAACGAGTCTTCTGCTCATGGAAGGTCGCTAGTCTGCCCCCAAAAATAGGGATGGGAAGTTCTAACTTCTTTGGTCAACTTTCTCCTTCCCTCTCTGTTCTGAAACCGCTTCCAAAGGTTTCGTTGTAGTTAACAGTTTATGCCCAACTTTTTCCCTGTATCAAACTTTGATACCCTTATATTCTAGGAGAAGGACACCCTAAAATCAAAACCATTGTTCTCATGTCTTGGGTAGTGCCATAGACTCTGTACCATGGTCTTCCACTGTCTTAGGTTAGAGTTCTCTTGCTTGAGGGTACACTCTAGCACACTATTCAATTTTTATTTCTCTTCTTCTTATTTTGTTAAAGTTTTTATAGTTTATATATGAGATATTTGTTTTAATGTTGTTATTCTTCCTAAAATATTTTCTTTCCTTGTTTCCTTTCCTCACTGGGCTATTTTCCCTGTTGGAGCCCCTCGGCTTATAGCATTCTTCTTTTCCAAATAGGTTTGTAGCTTAGCAGGTAATATAATAATAATAATAATAATAATAATATAATAATAATAATAATAATAATAATAATAATAGGTCATGAAAAGTGTGATGATAAACTCCTGGTTAGTTATGAGACATCTGTCTTAATTATTTATTTTGAGTGAGATTGTAATTCAAGACATTAGAACACAAGAGTTTCCGGATCCTCAAAACTATAGTCGAAAATATTGTAATTATTTCAGTAATTATACTCCTTTTGTAGAGCAAATCTGAATTTTCCTCTTACAAGATTTCATGGCAGAGATCCTAACGGAAGATTCTATGTACGGTAGTTTCTGATAATTATAATAAAACTAAAAAAATATTTGCAATGTTTATAAACAGTTGTTATTTTTCATTTCAAAACCAAACCCCTTGTAAGACTGGTGATCTCTGCTTGTTACTTGTTAAGAGAAATTGTTAACCATTGTTGTTGTGAACGCCATATTGTAACTAATTGGAAGAGTTTGAAAGGAAAGATAAAGTTAACATGTTTACACTGATGAAACCATAAGATAACAGATTCTTCAAATATTTAAATAACTCTTCGCTTAGTAAGATTGTCCGTCGAAATGTATCGGGTTATTTTTCACAGTTGTCATTTTTCCATGATTTTTGGATTATATTTCTCACTTTTCCAGTTCGAATGATCAGCTTCTTATTCAACAAAATACGCACGCCAATTGAACGTGTTATGCCTTTATTTATTCTTTGGTACAAATCTGTGTCATACTACATCCTTTCATTTTAAATTAATTGTTTATATATGTGTATATATATACATATATATATATATATATATATATATGTATATATATATACATATATACATATATATATTATATATATAATATATATATATATATATATATATTATCTATATATATATATATATATATATATATATATATATATATATATATGCGTGTGTGAGTCATTTCTGAATGGTTAAATTCTATTTCGAATGCTTAGGATCATATAATCATCTTTTTTGGAAGTTTTGTAAATGCTAACATCATCATCTTCCCCTTTATAATATATATATATATATATATATATATATATATATATATATATATATATATATATTTATATATGTATATGCATATGCATATATGTATATATATGTATATATATGTATGTATATGTATGTATATGTATATATGTATGTATATATATGTATATATATAAATGTATATATATATATATATATATATATATATATATATATATATATATATATATATATATATGTATGTATGTATGTATATATGTGTATATATATAAATATATGTATATATATAAATTTATTTATATATATACATACATATATATATATATACATAAATGTATATGCATATATATATATATATATATATATATATATATATATATATATATATATATATATATATATATATATAATTTAGGTAATGCAGAGCTCTCCCCGTCTGTCAAGGAAGGGCATGGAATTAGTCATACCTTGGTGAGATGATGGTGCTTTTTGCGTGCGTGTGCATATGCATACAAACATTTCGCCGTCATTTTTGGTTAAAGGTTATTGATGCCTTTTGAAATGCCACCCCTAACCCCCCACCAGTTTTCCTAGGCAGAGGTATGCGCTTAGCATGCTATCCAGATTACTTCTGTTGTAAAACACAACACGTGTCTTGCAGTATATACGAAAAGGCATTGGGCACATTACTCACTGAAACAACAGTTATTGTAGAACGCATTCCAGACTTGAACATTTTCCCAAGTAAATATATGTTGATTTCTTGTAACTCTTTTGGGTGGTTGGGGGAGGGGGTGGTTAGAGTTTTTCTTTCCCGAGAGAGAGAGAGAGAGAGAGAGAGAGAGAGAGAGAGAGAGAGAGAGAGAGAGAGAGAGAGAGAGAGAGGTCATGGTCAGTGGGAACCTTCGGCAAAGTTATGT
>NC_090751.1:91669578-91684578 GCF_036898095.1 Palaemon carinicauda | reverse complement strand
TATATAGATATAGCCTTTCTGAGGTGGGATACCCTACCGTAGGGAAAGGGTTTGTGTATCACCATGATCAGCAAAGCTATACTAGTCAAGGCCACCCATACTTGGTTGGTTTGCTGTGAGCGATCACAGTAAAGAATCCCACCATCATCAATCCGCACTGGACAGCGTGATGAAAACTGGCCAAACCCCAGACGCAGAAGACATGTCTGAGGCTTTTGTCCTGCAGTGAACTGGAAACGACTCTACTTGTTATATATATATATATATATATATATATATATATATATATATATATATATATATATATATATATATATATACGTGTGTGTATATATATATCTATATATATATATATATATATATATATATATATATATATATATATATATATATATATATATATAGGCTACATATATAAACTACTACAACAACATCTAGTTTGAATTTATAAGATAAAATCATACAATAACAAGAATAGCACATCCTGTACACTAAAAATGTACTGTTAGAGTGCGTGAAAGCAAGCCATTGTCTTAGTATCGCGTGATTCCTCAGACTGTCCTTGATATATACTTTTTTTTTTTACAATTTTCGTACTGGGCAGCTCCCGCTCCGAGACAAAGCGAGGACCGGTTCCTTGTAAAAAGTATATCTGTAAATCGGAATACAAAAACCGGGAGATCAACTGGACAACTTTCCGTTACTTGAAGATTCAATGCGCCATAACATTAAACATTTCAAGACGAACATTATTTTTACATTCTATACAAAAGTCAACTGAAAGCAATCACGTTCCTGTTTAAAGGCAGCTCATGAATGGCAGAGGCAAGGGACAGTGAGATTGCCCTAGTAAGCAGGACAGTGCCCTAGAGACTGACCATATATCATATGATCAACGCCCAAGCTCCCTGTCCACCCAAGCTAGGACCAAGGAGGGCCAGGCAATGGCTGCTGATGACTCAGCAGATATACATATAGGCTCCCCAAACCACCCCATCCTTAGCTCACAAGGAGGGTGAGGTTGCATCGACCAAAGAAACTAACGAGTTTGAACGGGATTTGAACCCCCAGTCTGGGATAGATTGAGTAATTTGAGCTTTATAGCCAGGCGTTGGGGCCTGTTAGGCTATTCAGTTAGAGTTTGGACAGAATAATGAAAGAAAGATTATAGCAAGTGCACCCAGGAGCCAAAGAAACTCGACAACCCTAAAATAATGCTTACATAGCTCAGCGTGAGGTGCACTGACGGGACTAGACCCACTGCCGAAGAAACAGGAGGAGAAGCTCTTAAAAATTAAATTAACAAGTCAGGGAACACAGAAGCAGGGAAAATACCAAAATTTTGCAGTCAAGTGAGGTAAATAGTCACAAAACAAGTGTAATCAATGGATACTGGGTAAACCAATGCTTATTGAATATGCGTTCTATGTTCTGTGATGGCGGGGTGCCTGTTACAAAAGAGAGAGAGAGAGAGAGAGAGAGAGAGAGAGAGAGAGAGAGAGAGAGAGAGAGAGAGAGACATTATCATGCATAGTAAAACGGCCGAGTATTGGGACTAGGTGCAATAAAATTCGTGAGTGTTACAGAGTCGTCAGCCTTCAATTTGATAATTCTGTGTCATTTTGCAGAGTCCTGACAACAGAACGCTTGTCATCATGAATTGTTCAGAAAAATTATAGGCGGGAAATATTACATTCCTTTTTTCAGGACTGTCAAAAGGACCATAATAGATGGACCTTGGACGCGAAAATGGATATCAAGTGGGTGGGATGGGCTCCCAAACCGCCCTAAAAAAAAATATGACTGCAGGATCCACGAGCTATCCGGTTTCTTGTCCTTCAAATGCTTTCTTGCATTCTCGTCCTCTGCTTCTTGAATGGCGGTCTTGAGCCATGCACTTATATATCGATTTGAAATCCTACCATTATCATTTGTCAGACATGGCGTTCCTTACGGTTCTTTCCGGTCTGTTTAAATGCCCCAGATTAAGAAAGAGATATGTTTGAGGCTCGAGGTGAGGATGGGAGGTTCATCCTTTCCAAGATTCTTGGGAAGGATGTGTTTTATTATGCCAACGGTAATTTAACATTTATTTCTGAAGCAGGTCTTCTGAAAGCTATTTAGCTTTTATAAGGACATCTTCGCTTTTCAGGTTTCAAATTGAATATTCTTTTATGATTTGTTTATAACAAACGATATCGGCGTCAATGACCTTCGATGTCAGGGTGCCAGAGAACTCTAAAACAATCAATCAATTGAAGCTCCCTCACTTCATAGCTATCAGCACTCCAGCCGCATTATTACTCAGCTGTCTCTCAACAGAGTCCAGCATTCATTGTCGGTCACCCGTTTAAATGCTGTTCAGGTCCAGCGTTACTTAGGCTAATCGAAACTTCATCCCTATAGCAAATATGCCGATCGAATATCACTTGAAAGTTGTTGCTGTAAACATAAAAATACGATATTCATACTATTACTGGATAGACATTGCTACTTAGAAGGATAATGGGAGTTAAATGCCAGAACAGGATTAAAAATGAAGCTATAAGAGAGATTACTCCAAGAGTGCCATATGTGGATGAGATCATAGTGAGGGGTAGATGGAGATGGTTTGGGCATGCTCTTCGCACTCCCCAAAAGTTCAGCAGGGCTCCACAAGGCACTAGAAGAGTTGAATAACCAAGACCTCATGGCTGAGGACTATGAAGCGCGTAGTAGTAGATGATGAATGGAGAAGTATTGAATTAAAAGCTCAAGATAGAGACGACTGGCGAAATCTAACCGAGGCCCTATGCGTCAATAGGTGTAGGAGGAGATGATGATGATGATGGTTATGTCTTAGTAAATTAAATACACAATAAGTAAACAGCAGACGTTCAGAGAAAAATCACAGGGAGAAAAGAGCGCAGAACACTTTCATAAACAATGCTGTAAACAGTACCATTAACCAATTAAGTGCCAGTTAATTGTTCTCAGTTACTTGAAGGCTTATCAAACAGGAAGCCGAACACAAGCGTAAAGAACATCACGTAGGAGGGACCCTGCCGCGGGAAAAGAGAAAAGGTGAAGGTTCGTCCTCCTGGTGGGGGGAGAACGGACATTTTTGGCCAGCAATCACCTAGAATCTAGAGCAACAAAATATCAGAACGTTCGGTTTCTTTTTCTTACAGAGGTGTTTTTGTCATCCAGATAGAGAGGCGTAGCCTACAACCGTTTCGGAGTGGCTGGAGTAACTTTTTTGAAGTGACTTTCATTCATCTTCAATTTAATAAAACCACTGCAATTTTCAATACATAATTTCCACAAAGTTAAGTCAAGAAAACATTTCCATTATTATTATCTTCTTACACTTTTCTTGTTTTCCTCATTTCCTTTCCTTATTGGGCTATTTTCCCTGTTGGAACTCTTGGGCTTATAGCATCCTGCTTTTCCAACTAGGGTTGCAGCTTAACAAATAATAATAATAATAATAATAATAATAATAATCAGTTCATTAAGGTTTAAAGGCCGAACATGAATGGCAGAAGCAAGAGACAGTGACATTGCCCTATCAAGCAGGAAAATTCTCTCTCCGCCCAAGCTAGGACAAGGGAGGGCCAAACAATGCCTGCTGATGACTCAGCAGGTAAACCTAAAGGCTACCCCAAACCTTCAACCTTAGCTCACAAGGATGGTGAGGTGCAGACACTACAAGAAACTATCGACAGTGAGGGACTCGAACTCCAGTCCGGCGTTCGCCAGGCAGGGACGCTTCCAATAGGCTTATTATCAAAGCTACGACGTAATTAGTTATTATTATTATTATTATTATTATTGTTAAAAGCTAAGCTACAACCATAGTAGGAAAAGCAAGATGCTATATCCCAAAAGGCTCCAACAAGGAAAAACAGCCAAGTGAATAAAGAAAAAAATGATACAAATAAGCTAAAAGAAAAATAATAAACAATCAAACTATAATTTAACAACAATAACATTAAAATAGAAGTGGTATATATAAACTATAAAAACTTCAAAACAAGAGGAAGAGAAATAAGATAGAACAGCGTGCCCTAGTGTAAATGTAGTATACTGTATACAAAACATCAAAAGGTCTTTCTGAGTTCGTATAATATAATGTTTCATGAGACTACCCAAGTTTTCTATCAGAAAGTCATCGTCATAAACAGCACACACAAACATACGTGTGCGAGAGTGAAAATTCACATAGAACGATAAGATAATTGTCAAATCTAACCTTCTAATAGGAGTGGCTCCAAATAAAAACTAGCATAACTGTCACTGTTAAACTCACACTTATACAGGTGAATCGTGCATGAAACAGCCATGCAGTAAAACTTCCACGACAGAAGGACGTCCTAATCATTTACACAGGTATCCTTGAGCTTCCTGGATAAAAATATCCTCCCTCTCCAATTTTATTTTATTTTCTTTAGCAAACCCTTCCATCCATATTTGCATAATGAATCATTACAATTTCATAGAGGAAACGTATGTATCAACAACCATAACAACAAATACAACCGTTTCTAGTCCACTGCAAGGCAAAGGCCTCAAATGTATCAATTTATGTCTGGGGTTAGGCCAGTTTTCATTACCACGCTGGCCACTGCGGATTGGTGATGGAGTTTTTCATCTCATTGCTCTCAGCAAACCAAGCTAGTATGGGTAGTCCTGACTAGTACAGCTTTGTTGATCATGGCGAATCGCAAACCTGTTCATCACGTTAAGGTATCACACTCAGAAAGGGTTGTATATATACATACAGTATATATATATATATATATATATATATATATATATATATATATATATATATATATATATATATATATATATATATATATATACATATATAATACACACTTGTGCGTGAGATACATGTATGAATGGAGCTATTTCAACAGGATTACACTAACAGCTATGAATAACGGCCCGAAGATGACAAAACGAGCACGCAAAAATTCCCTCCAGAACCGTTGTTACAAGAAGTTACTCCCTCCAGTAATGCAAAAAGCGAATGCCTAGTTTTTTCTTCAAAAGTTATCTTACAATCCTCTCCAATGACGCGAAGGGCAATCATGTTTTTACCTTATCATGTGATTAGGTATTATTATGTTTTTATTCTCTTAGCGAGTCATTAGTGAGTCATTTAATGAAGCCTCAAATGCAGTGAAATAGGACAGAAAAGGGAGCTTTAAATTTGTTGTTCTTTGATGTATTTCTCTTCATTACAAAAGGGATTTTAATACAAAAAATGCTTTAAAAACAACGCTGAAGTTAGCTATACCCTTTTTATATACCAACGCCGACGTTATTTCAAGAGATTGGGGAAAATTATAGGATTTAAATTCTAACCCTATTTAGGGGTAATGGAGGAGGAAAAATCTTCGACATTCTTATATAAATAATAATGATGGCTGTCAAGTTGAATAATAATTTAATTAACCTGATGGCTGTCAAGTTGAATAATAATTTAACCTGATGACTGTGAAGTTGAATAATAATTTAACCTGATGACTGTGAAGTTGAATAATAATTTAACCTGATGACTGTGAAGTTGAATAATAATTTAATCAACTTGATGGCTGTCAAGTTGAATAATAATTTAACCTGATGACTGTAAAGTTGAATAATAATTTAACCTGATGACTGTGAAGTTGAATAATAATTTAACCTGATGACTGTGAAGTTGAATAATAATTTAATCAACTTGATGGCTGTCAAGTTGAATAATAATTTAACCTGATGACTGTGAAGTTGAATAATAATTTAACCTGATGACTGTAAAGTTGAATAATAATTTAACCTGATGACTGTGAAGTTGAATAATAATTTAACCTGATGACTGTGAAGTTGAATAATAATTTAACCTGATGACTGTGAAGTTGAATAATAATTTAACCTGATGACTGTGAAGTTGAATAATAATTTAACCTGATGACTGTGAAGTTGAATAATAATTTAACTTGATGGCTGTGAAGTTGAATAATAATTTAACCTGATGACTGTCAAGTTGAATAATAATTTAACCTGATGACTGTGAAGTTGAATAATAATTTAACTTGATGGCTGTGAAGTTGAATAATAATTTAACCTGATGACTGTCAAGTTGAATAATAATTTAATCAACCTGATGGCTGTGAAGTTGAATAATAATTTAACCTGATGACTGTGAAGTTGAATAATAATTTAACCTGATGACTGTGAAGTTGAATAATAATTTAACCTGATGACTGTGAAGTTGAATAATAATTTAACCTGATGACTGTGAAGTTGAATAATAATTTAACTTGATGGCTGTGAAGTTGAATAATAATTTAACCTGATGACTGTGAAGTTGAATAATTTAACCTGATGACTGTGAAGTTGAATAATTTAACCTGATGACTGTGAAGTTGAATAATAATTTAACTTGATGGCTGTGAAGTTGAATAATAATTTAACCTGATGACTGTGAAGTTGAATAATTTAACCTGATGACTGTGAAGTTGAATAATAATTTAACTTGATGGCTGTGAAGTTGAATAATAATTTAACCTGATGACTGTGAAGTTGAATAATTTAACCTGATGACTGTGAAGTTGAATAATAATTTAATCAACTTGATGGCTGTGAAGTTGAATAATAATTTAACCTGATGACTGTAAAGTTGAATAATAATTTAACCTGATGACTGTGAAGTTGAATAATAATTCAACCTGATGACTGTGAAGTTGAATAATTTAACCTGATGACTGTGAAGTTGAATAATAATTTAATCAACTTGATGGCTGTCAAGTTGAATAATAATTTAACCTGATGACTGTAAAGTTGAATAATAATTTAACCTGATGACTGTGAAGTTGAATAATAATTTAACCTGATGACTGTGAAGTTGAATAATAATTTAACCTGATGACTGTGAAGTTGAATAATAATTTAACCTGATGACTGTGAAGTTGAATAATAATTTAACCTGATGACTGTGAAGTTGAATAATTTAACCTGATGACTGTGAAGTTGAATAATAATTTAACCTGATGACTGTGAAGTTGAATAATTTAACCTGATGACTGTGAAGTTGAATAATAATTTAACCTGATGGCTGTGAAGTTGAATAATAATTTAACCTGATGACTGTGAAGTTGAATAATTCAACCTGATGACTGTGAAGTTGAATAATAATTTAACCTGATGGCTGTGAAGTTGAATAATAATTTAACCTGATGGCTGTGAAGTTGAATAATAATTTAACCTGATGGCTGTGAAGTTGAATAATAATTTAACCTGATGACTGTGAAGTTGAATAATTCAACCTGATGACTGTGAAGTTGAATAATAATTTAACCTGATGGCTGTGAAGTTGAATAATAATTTAACCTGATGGCTGTGAAGTTGAATAATAATTTAACCTGATGACTGTGAAGTTGAATAATAATTTAACCTGATGACTGTGAAGTTGAATAATAATTTAACCTGATGACTGTGAAGTTGAATAATAATTTAACCTGATGGCTGTGAAGTTGAATAATAATTTAACCTGATGGCTGTGAAGTTGAATAATAATTTAATCAACCTGATAGATGTAAAGTTGAATGATAATTTCATCGACTTGATGGCTGTCAAGTTAAAATATCGTCTCTCGAGTTGGATAATGTTCTAGCTTAAGTTAAATGTAAAGAATTACTTTACTGACTGCTTTTCTGGTCTTACACAGCAGGGAACCCTACTCTTTACAGGACCCTCCGTTAGTCTCTCTATCGTATACACTTCAATGCATTCAGCATTTCACACCGCATATTGCTCGTTCATCGTCAAATCCACATCATTAATGCACATAGAAAGCAAGAACGTCTTCAGTTTCCTCTTGAAAGCCTTAATATCTTCAATCTTTCGGATCTTCAGTGGGAGCATATTGTATGGTCTTGGGGCCGCATATTTGAAAGCTGTAGAAACCATATTACTATTCTCGAGTCAACACGATTTGTTGGCCTCACTATATATAGCAGTTCTCTTAGATATATTGGACGTTCAGTTCTGATAACTTGATAAGTTATTGTACCTATTTCAAATTCAATTCTTGCCTTTACGGTTGTGTTGGCCGATGTGGTAACGTCCCTGACTGGTGAACGCCAGACTGGGGTTCAAGTCCCACTCAAACTCTTTAGTTTCTTTGGTCGCTGTAACCTGGCCATCCTTGTGAGCTAAGGATGAGGGGTTTGGGGGAGCCAATAGGTCTATTTCCTGGCCCTCCTTGGTCCTAGCTTGGATGGAGAGGGGCTTGGGCGCTAATCATAGGTCTATATGGTCAGTCTCTAGGCCATTGTCCTGCTTAATAGGGCAATGTTACTATCCCTTACCTTTGTCATTCATGAGCGGCCTTTAAACCTTTTTTGGACAGCCAGTGTAAATCAATTAGTACTGGAGAGAATCATTTTAATTGAACTTTGGTTTGATATTTGATATAAAAAATAAATAAGAATTCCAAGGACGGAGTACAAATAAGGATTTCAAATTTAATTAGGAAATTGAAAAAAAAGTAGTCTATATTGTGCAAATTTCTGTTTAATGGTTTTTTATTTCATTTTCTTTTTTATTGGAACCCACAACCTTTTTGCTAGATCTCTGCCTTTTTTCTTTAACTTAATTTTTAAGTTCTTTTCTTATATTACATAGCATAATAATGATCATGATGATGATAATAATAATAATAATAATAATAATAATAATAATAATTATCATTATTACTATTAACATAAAACTGTCAACATTGTCTATTCAAAATCTGAAACAGACCAACTATCAAAGTCAATATCTCTTGGACCATTTAACATCATCTGAATGCCAGGTTAACATTTCCGAAATCAATATCGTAACACTAAATTGGACATGGGAACTTTATTCTTTCCCAAATAACGCATTTAAAGGCAACTCATGAATGGCAGAGGCAAGGGACAGTGACAATGCCCCAGAGACTGACCATATATACATATGATCAGCGCCCAAGCTAGTACCAAGGAGGGCCAGGCAATGGATGCTAATGACACAGCAGATAGACCTATAAGCTTCCAAAAACACCCCATCCTTAGCTCACAAGGACGGTTAAGATTGCAATGTCCAAAGGAACTAATGAGTAAGACCGGAGCTCGAACTCCAGTTAGGCGATCACCAGTCGGGGACGTTACCACATCGGCCACCAATACCCATTAAGTTAGAGCGAGGTCCAAAAGAAAAACAGGTTGGGTAGATAATTCAAATAAGTATTAGATATACGAGATGCATTGGCGCCATTTGTGTAGATGAGTTCGAAGAGATCCTGATGAGGTTTTTGTAAGAATATACGAGTGACGCAGGGAGTTCATCCATGATTCAGCAGTTACCGGATGAATATGGCTGTGACTACTGTGTAGCGTAGATGATCTCTGGAATCACTTCCTATCAATAACACGAATATATATATATATATATATATATATATATATATATATATATATATATATATATATATATATATATATATATATACACATAAGTATACATACAAATGTATGGAAAGAATAATGATGGGAATAACACTAAGAGAGATAAAGAGCAACCTGGATATGAAAACTAAAACAGAGTATATTTTAACAACATGGACATGACATATAATGAGAATGACACAATAGATGGACATTAAGAATAACCGAATGAGTCCCTATATATATATATATATATATATATATATATATATATATATATATATATATATATATATATATATATATATATATATATATATAAAACAAAAGAAGCAGGGGAAGGAAGAGAAGACGATGGAATGATGAGCTAAGAAAATTTGCGGGTATACAGTAAGACTAGCATAAACCATAAACAGACGAGAGCGAAAGGACATGTCTGAGTCCATTGTACTACAGTGGACTAATAACCACTGACGATGGAGCGCACGTGTATAGGCTACATATGTATATAAACATATACACACAATGCATGTATATAATAGATATACACGTCTACGTGGCAGTGTATTCCAACCCTAAAACCAAAGTTGTAAGGTATTCAGCAACGAGCAAACTAATCCAGATATAAAATCATCTTAAGCTTAGTAGAGACGGAGTCCTATCTCATAACATGAATTATTTGCAGAATCACCTACCACAAATTTGTAATTGTCACTGTTTTGTAAGAATCGTTTATTATTTGTAGCTATTCTTCTCGTTTCCCAACAGTTTCCAACACTTGACAAAGTAAGAGAAGGTCTAAAGCAAGTTTACATCCATTCACGTGAGACATTCACCAGTCGGCTTGAAATTGTTACCAATTCCAGACTATCACCATTTGTTCGGGGTACCGAGTTGCCTCGAGGTTAACTTTTCTTTAAATTTAGTAGTAAACGTAAGGTTTAGTATAGGTAACGTGCTTTACTTTAATCTATCACGGCCTCACGGGAACCGATAAGGCCAGACCGTAATCCGATATGGCCTGACCGTAATCCGGTCAGGAGCAAAAAATAACTCTGCAAGTGGAATTATGTTGATTATGACATTACGGGTAATACGACTTACTGCATACTGAAGAGTAGTTTCATAATAACAAATTTATATGTGAAACATTATGATTAACAAAACAATTCTGTGGAGAGAGAGAGAGAGAGAGAGAGAGAGAGAGAGAGAGAGAGAGAGAGAGAGAGAGAGAGAGAGAGAGAGAGAGACTTAAATCAATAGTTAAACTGGATTTATGTCTTTATCTTTTATTATGAAATACACATTTACAATCTTACAACTTATAACATTATGAAACCTGGTGCTGTGGACTGTGAGATCATTCATTGCATATGTGTAATGGGAGGAAACAGGCACTTGCAGTAAGAAGTAAAAGTTAAGGGGGTCGAGCAAAAATTCGGATGAAAGGAAGTAGGAATAATGGTATAGCATACGAATAAATACCTCAATTAGGACTACTGTTACAATCTCTAGTTAATTCGGAAGCTAGCAATTAAACAAGCATTGACCTTACTGACCTAACTAATGTAGTAGATTCGTAGTAAATCTTTCTGGCCAGTCATTGCATAGGCCTAGTCGGGAGTGCAAGGGGAAACACTTGGCAGGCGCAGACATTGATATCTTCAGAATCTTACTCAGATTATACCAAAAATAAATATATGTCTTAAAGAGTAGTTATGAGAGAAATTATAAAAATTATATCCAAATTCCAATTAACAAAACAGATACAGATAAATGTTATAAGAATACATATAACAGTAAAAGGAAAAAAATTAAAAATATGTTCTGGAACTTCCCACGACCGAAGGAGATACCTCTCTCTCTCTCTCTCTCTCTCTCTCTCTCTCTCTCTCTCTCTCTCTCTCTCTCTCTCTCTCTCTCTCTCTCTCTCTCTCTCGGGGAAAACTTCAAATCAATCAACCAATCTCTTCTACGTCGGCTTGTTTACTGTTTAGTTGCTGGATTCGAATAATCCTGTTTAAACGAAGTTCCGTGCATCTCTGGTCCATAAGCTATGAAGGTGTTGGCATAGGCCTAAACTCATGCCAAAAATCAACGCTTGCTACACGAAGGTAACAACTCTTTTTCAGACCCGATGGAAAAGTTAATTGAGGTGTAAAAATTATGAAATAAAGCCTTTGAAAAATATATCTTAAATCGGTGAAACTTCCGAAGTTCAAACTTTTCGTACGCTTTTCTGTTGAGCTGGTTGACAGAAGTCTCATCATAGTTTACTGTTCTTGAAATATTTATTTTTTTCCTTGTTTCCTTTCCTCACTGGGCTATTTTCCTTGTTGGGGCCCCTGGGCATAATTATAGCATCCTGCTTTTCCAACTAAGGTTGTAGCTTAGCAAATAATAATAATAATAATAATAATAATAATAATAATAGTGTGCGCGACCATTCCCTCTTTCCTAACTATAACCAGCTGGTTCTGCAATTCATGGGAGAGTTCTTTTGCTTGAGGGTACACTCAGGCACATTATTCGATCTTATTTCTCTTCATTTTTTATACCTACGTATGAAAGATTTAATTTAGTGTTGTTAATGTTCTTAAAATATTTTCACTTCCTTTCTTCACTGGGCTATTTTCTCTGTTGGAGCCTTTGAACTTATAGCATCCTGCTTTTCCAACTAGGGTTCTAGCTTAGCAAATAATAATAATAATAATAATAATAATAATAATAATAATAATAATAACAATAATGTTAAGGAAGATGGTTGATCATTGTAACGTTGTTACTGATCTTATTTTCTTTTGTTTTTTATTCAATACTTAAGAATATAGTTTATATCCTTATTCCTCTCTTCACTATAGTCCATTTCTTTTAGAGAGGCAGATTTGCACTGACTCGCAACGGTGCCCTTTTAGCTCGGAAGTTTCCTGGTCGCTGATTGGTTAGAATTATCTTCTCCAACCAATCAGCAATCAGGAAACTATTCCGAGCTAAAAGGGCACCGCTGCGAGTAGGTGCAAATATGCCTCGCTAAAAGAAATTGACTATAGTTTACTTTCTATATATTACCACTGAGCTTAAATTCTGCTTTTCGAACCAGAGTTGTAGTTTGGCTAATAATAATAATAATAATAATAATAATAATAATAACTGACCCATAGCACTAAGTCTAGAAGGCCAAGCGTTCATGACTGTATATTGTACTCTGAAACCTATATTTGTATCACGTTCGCGTATTTATAAATGCCAATTGATAACTTGCATAAACATATCGTTAAAACCTTGTTCATTTCCATATTTCATTTTCTATCTTTAATCTGAGGAAGTTCCTGCCTCCACTCTCCCGTCTAAAAATACCAACATAGGCCTAAGTGTTACTGAAACTTGCACCGGATCGCAGGCATCTGATGTGGGCGTCAATAAGCCAGTTATAAACCCCAGAAATGATTAATTGTAGGAAATAGTTCCACCGTACAACATACTTCCTCGGCCTTGAGATCTGGGAGTTTTCAATGCCCGCAAGAGCTTGTAAATAGACCAGTTTTTACGGTAAGCTAGTAGTTGCCGTACCAGCAATATATATGGTTTAAAGTGCTGTTTAACTCGCCCTATAACACATGGAAGGAAACCCTGTTACCTACAAGATTTATTTGTCATACATTTTTAAGTAATCATGAGTATCACACAGCGCATTTCGCATTAATTGTGAAATACACATTATCGAAGCATTTAGAAAACGAGTTTTCAACTTCTTGAAGGCCTTAACATCTTCTCCAGTCTTAGGATGTCTATAGTGGAAGCTTGTTATGTATAGTCATGTGGTTGTATATTTGACATTTCAAGAATATTTACTCACCTATAATAATAATAATAATAATAATAATAATCAACATCATCATCATCATCATCAGCTAGATCATTGGAACAAGAATTTCGAATGCAAACGTTATTAAAAATTAACCATTTAAATTTATTCTCGTAACCACGCCACACACACACACAGACACACACCACAGAGAATGTCACGCTCTTTTCTCGTACATTTTTCTACTATTATAACAAATTAAGTAAATAATTCATTTTTAACATTTTACACTAAAAGAAAAAAACTTTCAGAGGTGCTTTTGGTATGCTAGGATTCAACCTATAGTCAATTTCTTTTAGCGAGGCAGATTTGCACCGACTCGCAGCGGTGCCCTTTTAGCTCGGAAAATTTTCCTGATCGCTGATTGGTTGGACGAGATAATTCTAACCAATCAGCGATCAGGAAACTTTTCCGAGCTAAAAGGGCACCACTGCGAGTCGGTGCAAATTTGCCTCGATAAAAGAAATGGACTATAGTCAGTCTTATGGATAAAGCAGCACTGATTGAGGCCGAATATAAAAAAATTTACAAACAAAAGACCTGCAAAACTAGACCTAATTAAATTAACTTTAGAATAAAACATCATACTGATAAAACTAATGTGAAAATAGAGCCAGGAGAGAACGTATGATTTTTTTTAGTAAGGTAGGCCTAGTCACCGGTTGGTGATGGTGGGAGATTTTCATCTGATTGCCCACAGCAAACCAACCCAGTATGGAGGTCCTGACATGGCGATGCGCAAACCCTTTCACCACGTTAGGCCTAATTCCACTGGTCAGCCTTTTCTTCTATATCTTTTTTTTTTTTTTTTGTCCATAGGATTATATCGTAAACAAACCGGTTCTAAAGGCATTTTAATAATTACCTTTTAGGTAAAGCATTATTATGTCACGTAACAAAACTAGGCCTTTAAAAATCATGCTGATGATACGAATTTGCCCTTTTTTAAAAAATGATGTAGGTCTACCCTGAACATTATAAAAATCTTGATACGTCCCAAAAACTCTTGGTATCAACACTATCGAGTAAAGAAATCATTTCATACACATTGCTTAAAAGAAATAGAGAAACTAGTTCACCTTTCCAGAGAGGAGTCATCCCGTATGCGTTGGAGCCGACGTCCTACTAGAACACTGGTCAAATGTCAACTGAGAGGCTGAGTGAAATTTCCTTCCCACCAACCGTAGGCGAATCGTCAACTCCCACTTTCCTTATGTGGGGGAGAAAGGGATCAGATTTTTCATATGAAATTGTACAATAGCCATGTAATTGAATTGCCCCAATAATGTGTATTTGGAAAGAGGGGATATATCATATACTTCTTTTAGAGCATCTAATAATATTATTCGCGGGCAAAAAGTGGGCGGTCTCTTGACTCTTCTCGTTCAAGGACGTCAGGAAACTTGCTCCTCCTTGAACCCACTCACAGTCCTCCGACTGACCTCGGCCATAAGAGCGTCAAACACACTCATTATTAACTGTTCATTCGGTTTAACGGAACTCCGGAACACTTGTTACTTTTGCTCTTGAAAACGTGTTTTTTAGACACTTTTTCTAAGCATTTTCTGCCACCGGTATATGCTGCACGTAGACATTTTTCATAATTTTTTTTATTATCCTTTATTCCAGTTTCTTCCACTTTTTATAGGAAGTGAATGCTCTTTCAAACTTCTTCCTAGTTCAGTATATTCTACC
>NC_090751.1:91652078-91664578 GCF_036898095.1 Palaemon carinicauda | reverse complement strand
AAAAAAAAAACTTTAATTATCAATATGGTTGTGATTCTTTCCAAAACTTTTCAAGCATCAAAGACTTTTTTTACTCTGAATAATCAACGTAAAACCTTTACGATCATTGCATCATATTTTTTTCAATTTTTTTTTCACGCTTTTGTGGAAGAAAAAGAAGTCAAAAGTCTTGAATCATTCCAAGACCTTGATATTTCCTATCACAGCAAAAACAAAAATCAATTATTATTTCACTTAAGACTGCCAATTTCGTCTGACATTTTATGGTTCCAACAAGAACTAATGAAAAAGAAGCAGACATAAACATTTTGTCACTTAGGGAAAATGTACTCTGGCAGTAATTTGATCCAAATAAATGATTATACTTGATAAGAAAAATGCAACAGTTGGCATTTATTTTGAGTCATGGGTTAAGAGACTTTTCTGGAGAAATGTTATTTTCATTAGTAAAATAAATTTTTGAATATACTTACCCGATAATCATGTAGCTGTCAACTCTGTTGCCGACAGAAATCTACGGTCGGGATACGCCAGCGATCGCTATACAGGTGGGGGTGAACACCACAGCGCCATCTGTGGTCAGGTACTCTAGTACTTCTTGTCAACACCACCTCAATTTTTTCCTCGGTCCACTGGTTCTCTATGGGGAGGAAGGGTGGGTCAATTAAATCATGATTATCGGGTAAGTATATTCAAAAATTTATTTTACTAATGAAAATAACATTTTTCAATATTAATCTTACCCGATAATCATGTAGCTGATTCACACCCAGGGTGGTGGGTGGAGACCAGCATACATGTTAACACAGAAGCTAAGTATCCCGTATTTTATTTTATTAGTTATTCAAAAATAACATAAAATAAATAAGTACCTGGTAAGGAAGACGACTTGAACCATTACTCTGCCTTTATTAAGTACGTCTTTCTTACTGAGCGTAGCGGTCCTCTTAGGATGCTGAACGACTCTTAGGTGCTGAAGTATAAAGGGCTGCAACCCATACTAAAGGACCTCATCACAACCTTTAACCTCGGCGCTTCTCAAGAAAGAATTGACCACCCGCCAAATCAACAAGGATGTGGAAGGCTTCTTAGCCGACCGTACAACCCATAAAAAGTATTCAAGAGAAAGGTTAAAAAGGTTATGGGATTATGGGAATGTAGTGGCTGAGCCCCCGCCTACTACTGCATTCGTTGCTACGAATGGTCCCAGGGTGTAGCAGTTCTCGTAAAGAGACTGGACATCTTTGAGATAGAATGATGCGAACACTGACTTGCTTCTCCAATGGGTTGCATCCATAACACTCTGCAGAGAACGGTTCTGTTTGAGGGCCACTGAAGTAGCCACAGCTCTCACTTCATGTGTCCTTACCTTCAGCAAAGCAAGGTCTTCTTCCTTCAGATGAGAATGTGCTTCCCTAATCAGGAGCCTGAATAGGTAAGAAACTGAGTTCTTAGACCTTGGAAGAGAAGGCTTCTTGATAGCCCACCATAAGGCTTCTGATTGTCCTCGTAAAGGTTATGACCTTTTTAGATAGTACCTAAGAGCTCTAACTGGGCAAAGTACTCTCTCCAGTTCGTCCATCACCAAGTTGGACAGGCTTGGGATCTCGAACGACTTAGGCCAAGGACGTGAAGGAAGCTCGTTTTAGCAAAAAACCGAGCTGCAAGGAACATGTAGCCGTTTCAGATGTGAAAACTATGTTCCTGCTGAAGGCGTGGATCTCACTTACTCTTTTAGCTGTTGTCAAGCACACGAGGAAAAGAGTTTTTAATGTGAGGTCCTTAAAAGAGGCTGATTGGAGAGGTTCAAATCTTGATGACATAAGGAACCTTAGGACCACGTCTAGATTCCAGCCTGGAGTGGACAAAAGACGTTCCTTTGAGGTCTTAAAAGACCTAAGGAGGTCCTGTAGATCTTTGTTGGTGGAAAGATCCAAGCCTCTGTGGCGGAAAACCGCTGCCAACATACTTCTGTAACCCTTAATCGTAGGAGCTGAAAGGGATCTTACGTTCCTTAGATGTAACAGGAAGTCAGCAATCTGGGTTACAGTGGTACTGGATGAGGAAACTGCATTGGCCTTGTACCAGCTTCGGAAGACTTCCCCTTTAGACTGATAGACTCTGAGAGTGGATGTCCTCCTTGCTCTGGCAATCGCTCTGGCTGCCTCCTTCGAAAAGCCCCTAGCTCTTGAGAGTCTTTCGAAAGTCTGAAGGCAGTCAGACGAAGAGCGTGGAGGTTTGGATGTACCTTCTTTACGTGAGGTAGACGTAGAAGGTCCACTCCTAGAGGAAGAGTCCTGGGAATGTCGACCAGCCATTGCAGTACCTCTATGAACCATTCTCTCGCGGGCCAGAGCGGAGCCAACCAACGTCAGCCGTGTCCCTTTGCGAGAGGCGAACTTCTGAAGTACCCTGTTGACAATCTTGAACGGCGGGAATGCATACAGGTCGAGATGGGACCAATCCAGCAGAAAAGCATCCACGTGAACTGCTGCTGGGTCTGGAATCGGAGAACAATACAACGGGAGCCTCTAGGTTATCGAGGTAGCGAACAGATCTATGGTTGGCTGACCCCACAGGGCCCAAAGTCTGCTGCAAACATTCTTGTGAAGGGTCCACTCTGTGGGGATGACCTGACCCTTCCGGCTAAGGCGATCTGCCATGACATTCATATCGCCCTGAATGAACCTCGTTACCAGCGTGAGCTTTCGATCTTTTAACCAGATGAGGAGGTCCCTTGCGATCTAGAACAACTTCCACGAATGAGTCCCTCCCTGCTTGGAGATGTAAGCCAAGGCTGTGGTGTTGTCAGAGTCCACGTCCACCACCTTGTTAAGCTGGAGGGACTTGAAGTTTATCAAGGTCAGATGAACCGCCAACAGCTCCTTGCAATAGATGTGAAGTGTCCTTAGCTCCTGATTCCATGTTCCCGAGCATTCCTGTCCGTCCAAAGTCGCACCCCAGCCCGTGTCTGATGCGTCAGAGAAGAGACGGCGGTCGGGTTTCTGAACAGCCAAAGGTAGACTTCCTTGAGAAGAAAGCTGTTCTTTCACCACGTGAGAGTAGACCTCCTCTCTTCGGAAACAGGAACTGAGATCGTCTCTAGCGTCATGTCCTTTATCCAGTGAGCCGCTAGATGATACTGAAGGGGGGGAGGTGGGGTCTCCCTAACTCGATGAACAGTGCCAGCGATGAAAGTGTCCCTGTTAGACTCATCCACTACCTGACTGAGCATCGGTTCCTTCTCAGCATGCTCTGGATGCAATCTAGGGCTTAGTATATCTTTGGGGCCGACGGAAAAGCCCGAAAAGCTCGACTCTGAAGATCCATACCCAGGTAGACAATGGTCTGGGATGGGACGAGCTGGGACTCCTCAAAATTGACCAGGAGGCCCAGTTCCTTGGTCAGATCCATAGTCCATCTGAGAATCTGCAGACAGCGACGACTTGTGGGAGCTCTTAAAAGCTAGTCGTCTGACGGAGCCGGACACAAGATCATGGTACTGCTGCACAGTCTGTGAACTGTCAACCATGGGGAAGCGAGGAAGTACAGTGACAACCCGAAGCTGTCTAGACTGTCTGGGTCGTACAGACAACTCCTTATCGGGTTGCTGAGGTTGCCGCACTGCGTCACAACAAGACACTTCTGCTGGTTGTTGAACGTCTTCCCAGTGACACACTGACTCCGTAAACAAAAAATCCTCTAACAAGGACTAAGCTTGGACAGCATGTCTTGCAACACAGCTCAAGGTCTATGGGAGCAGGTGTGGTAACAGACGGGGTTAGCGACTGAAGTGGAACCATTACCCTCCCTGGAAGCATGCTATGCTTAAATAAAAGTCCATAGGAGGCTAAGCAGCTAAAGGCTCCTCTCCAAATGACAGAGTCCTCAAGGGAAAATCAGAAGGAGGGAGAATAGCACTTTCTCATCTACAGGAACCATATCCGAGAAAAGCTAAGTTCTCTCAGTGAGGGTTTCACTGGTGCAAAAGCAGCAGACTAGAAGGCAACGTAAGAAACTGCTTGACAGTCTAGTGAGTTGGCAACAACCAAAGATGTGTGACTGAGAAGCATGCGGTAAGGTATGCAGAGCATGCTGTATGTAGAGCATGCTGTAAGGTAAGCAGAGCATGTTGCATGGCGTGCGGCTTATGCTGCATGGGATGAGGCTCATGCTGCATGGGATGAGGCTCATGCTGCATGGTATGAGACTCATGCTGCATGGGATGAGGCTCAAGCTGCAAGGGATGAGGCTTATGCCGCATGCGTTGAGGAGGATGCCGCATAATATGAGGCTCCTGCCTCATGGGTTGAGGCGGTTGCCGCATAGCATGAGGCTTTTGCCTCATGGTTTGAGGAGGATGCCGCATAGCATGAGGCTCCTCATAAGCATGAGGCTGCCTCATGGGTAGAGGAGGATTTTTTAAAGAAATCTGAACCTGACACTAATCTAGCTGTCCGAGGATTTACCTGGTGAGACATCAGTCTCTTTACCAGCGAGTTTTACCAGATTTCCCCGGGCTACCACGTGACACAATGTTATTTTCATTAGTAAAATAAAATGTTATTTTTATTAATAAAATAAATTTTTGAATATACTTACCCGATAATCATGTAGCTGTCAACTCCGTTGCCCGACAGAATTCTATGGAGGGATACGCCAGCTATCACAATACTAGAAGGGGGTGTACTTACCAGCGCCACCTGTGGCCAGGTACTCAAGTACTTGTTGTTGACACCTCCTCAATTATTCCTCGGTCCACTGGTTCTCTCTGGGGAGGAAGGGAGGGTCGATTAAATCATGATTATCGGGTAAGTATATTCAAAAATTTATTTTATTAATAAAAATAACATTTTTCAATATTAAACTTACCCGATAATCATGTAGCTGATTCACACCCAGGGAGGTGGGTGAAAACCAGTGTACAAGATTAAAGGATAGCTAAGTATCCCATATTTCATATAACAGTTATCTCAAATAACAATGAAATAATAAGTACCTGGTAAGGAAGTCGAATAGAACCGTTACTCTGCCTCTTTATTTAAAGTTCGTCTTCCTTACTGAGCGCAGCGTTCCTCTTGGAGGCTGAATCAACCCAAAGGTGCCAAAGTACACGGGGTTGCAACCCCTACTAAAGGACCTCTACCAAACCTTTAACCCAGGCGCTTCTCAAGAATGAATAGACCACCCGCCAAATCCAAGGATGCGGAAGGCTTCTTAGCCTACCGTAACAACCATAAAAACAACAATAAAAGTATTCAAGAGAAAGGTTAAAAAAGGTTATGGGATTAAGGGAATGTAGTGGCTGAGCCCTCACCTACTACTGCACTCGCTGCTACGAATGGTCCCAGGGTGTAGCAGTTCTCGTAAAGAGACTGGACATCTTTCAGATAAAATGATGCAAACACTGACTTGCTCCTCCAATAGGTTGCATCCATTATGCTCTGCAGAGAACGGTTTTTGTTAAAGGCCATCGAAGTAGCTACAGCTCTTACTTCGTGGGTCCTTACCTTCAGCAATGCAAGGTCTTCCTCCTTTAAGTGAGAATGTGCTTCTCTGATCAGAAGCCTTATATAGTACGAAAGCCCATTCTTGGACATGGGTCTCGAGGGTTTCTTGATGGCACACCATAAGGCTTCTGACTGTCCTCGAATAGGTTTAGACCTCTTAAGATAATATTTGAGAGCTCTGACAGGGCAAAGAACTCTCTCTAGTTCGTTACCTACCATGTTGGAGAGGCTAGGTATTTCGAACGATCTAGGCCAAGGACGTGAAGGAAGCTCGTTCTTTGCTAGGAATCCAAGCTGAAAAGAACATGTTGCAGATTCGGTTGTGAAACCAATGTTCTTGCTGAAGGCATGAACCTCACTGACTCTCTTAGCTGTTGCAAGGCAAACGAGAAAAAGAGTCTTGAGGGTAAGGTCCTTGAAGGAAGCTGACTGGAGAGGTTCGAACCTAGATGTCATAAGGAACCTTAAGACTACGTCTAGATTCCAGCCTGGAGTGGAAAGACGACGTTCTTTAGACGTCTCAAAAGACTTGAGAATGTCTTGAAGGTCCTTGTTGGAAGACAGGTCCAAACCTCTGTGGCGGAGAACTGAAGCCAACATGCTCCTATATCCTTTAATCGTAGGTGCTGAAAGGGATCTCTCATTCCTAAGATGTAGAAGGAAGTCAGCTATTTGGATCACAGAGGTATTGGTAGAGGATATTGAATTGGCTCTACACCAGCTTCGGAAGACCTCCCACTTAGACTGGTAGACTCTACGAGTGGAAACTCTTCTAGCTCTGGCAATCGCACTGGCTGCCTCCTTCGAAAAGCCTCTAGCTCTAGCGAATCTTTCGACAGTCTGAAGGCAGTCAGCCGAAGAGCGTGGAGGTTTGGGTGCAACCTGTCTACGTGAGGTTGACGTAGAAGGTCCACTCTTAGAGGTAGAGTCCTGGGGAAGTCGACTAGCCATTGAAGTACCTCTGTGAACCATTCTCTTGCAGGCCAAAGGGGAGCAACCAGCGTCAGCCGTGTCCCTTCGTGCGAGACGAATTTCTGCAGAACTTTGTTTATTATCTTGAACGGAGGGAATGCGTACAGGTCGAGATGGGACCAGTTCAGAAGAAAAGCATCCACATGAACTGCTGCAGGGTCTGGAACAGGGGAACAATACAGCGGAAGTCTCTTGGTTATGGAGGTGGCAAACAGATCTATGGTAGGTTGACCCCACAAGGTCCAAAGTCTGTTGCACACACTCTTGTGGAGGGTCCATTCCGTGGGAATGACCTGATTCCTTCTGCTTAGGCGATCCGCTGAAACATTCATATCGCCCTGGATGAACCTCGTGACCAGAGTGAGGTTTAGACCTCTTGACCAAATGAGGAGGTCCCTTGCGATCTCGTAAAGGCTCCTCGAATGGGTCCCTCCTTGCTTGGAGATGTAAGCCAAGGCTGTGGTGTTGTCTGAGTTCACCTCCACCACTTTGCCTAGCAGGAGGGACTTGAAGTTCAACAGGGCTAGATGAACTGCTAGCAGTTCCTTGCAGTTGATGTGGAGTAATCCTTGTTCCTCGTTCCATACTCCCGAGCATTCCCGTCCGTCCAAGGTCGCACCCCAGCCCGAGTCCGATGCATCTGAGAAGAGATGAAGATTGGGGGTCTGAATGGCCAATGATAGACCCTCCTTGAGAAGGAGATTGTGCTTCCACCACAGGAGAGTGGTCTTCATCTCTTGGTTGATAGGGATAGAGACTGCTTCTAGAGTCGAGCCCTTGTCCCAATGAGCTGCAAGATGGAATTGAAGAGGGCGGAGGTGGAGTCTTCCTAGCTCGACAAACAGGGCCAGTGATGAGAGGGTCCCTGTGAGACTCATCCACTGTCTCACTGAGCAATTGCTCCTCTTCAGCATGCTCATGATGCACTCTAGGGCTTGGCTTATCCTGGGGGCCGATGGAAAAGCCCGAAAATCCTGACTCCGAATCTCCATTCCCAGGTACACAATGGATTGGGAGGGAATGAGTTGAGATTTCTCTATATTGACTAATAGACCTAGGTCTCTGATTAAGTCTAAAGTCCAAGTGAGGTTCTCCAGACAACGACGACTCGTGGAGGCTCTCAACAGCCAGTCGTCTAGGTAGAGGGAGGCTCTGATGTTCGACAAGTGTAGGAATTTCGCTACATTCCTCATCAGATGAGTAAAGACCATAGGAGCTGTGCTTAGGCCAAAACACAGGGCTTGGAACTGATAGACAACCTTTCCGAAAACGAATCTCAGGAAAGGTTGGGAGTCTGGATGAATGGGAACGTGAAAGTATGCATCTTTCAAGTCCAACGAGACCATCCAGTCCTCCTGTCTGACCGCTGCTAAGACCGACTTGGTCGTCTCCATCGTGAACGTCTGCTTGGTGACATACTCGTTGAGAGAGCTGACGTCCAGCACCGGTCTCCAACCTCCTGTCTTCTTGGCCACAAGAAAGAGACGGTTGTAGAAGCCCGGGGATTGATGGTCCCGGACTATAACCACTGCCTTCTTCTGCACAAGTAGCGACACCTCCTGTTGCAATGCTAGCCTCTTGTCCTCTTCTTTGTAGTTGGGAGAGAGGTTGATGGGCGATGTGGTCAGAGGTGGTTTGAGGCAGAATGGAATCCTGTAACCGTTCCTCAGCCAACTGACAGACTGTGCGTCTGCACCTCTCTTCTCCCAGGCTCGCCAGAAGATCTTGAGTCTGGCTCCTACTGTTGTCTGGAGAAACGGAGAGTCAGTTCTTTCCCTTAGATGTCCTGGATCCTTTCCTAGACTTGCTCCTGTGAGAGTCTGGACGGGAGCTTCCTCGGCTGGGGGCTCTACCACGAAAGGGCGGTATGAACCTCGTAGCCGGGGTATCAGCCACTGGGGAGCGATAAGTCTTGGGGACTGAGGTGGCAACCTTAGACTTACGAGCCGATGAGGCTACAAGATCGTGCGTATCTTTTTGTATCAGGGCAGCAGACAAGTCCTTAACTAGCTCTTCGGGAAAGAGGAACTTCGAGAGCGGAGCAAAAAGGAGTTGTGACCGTTGGCAAGGTGTAATGCTGGCGGAAAGGAAGGTACACAGTTGTTCCCTTTTCTTCAACACCCCTGATACAAACAACGACGCTAGCTCGCCCGATCCATCTCTGATGGCCTTATCCATGCAGGACATTAATAGCATGGCAGAATCTTTGTCCGCAGGAGAGGTTTTCTTGCTGAGGGCCCCCAGGCACCAGTCGAGAAAGTTGAACATTTCAAATGCTCTGAACATCCCTTTCAGTAAGTGATCCAGGTCTGAGAAGGTCCAACAAACCTTCGAGCGTCTCATAGCAGTTCTCCGAGGCGAGTCCACCAGACTTGAGAAGTCAGCCTTGGCAGAGGCAGGTACTCCCAAGCCTGGTGCTTCCCCTGTGGCATACCAAACGCTCGCTTTCGAAGTGAGCTTCGTTGGAGGGAACATGAAGGAAGTCTTGCCAAGGTGTTGTTTAGACTGCAGCCACTCCCCTAAGATCCTTAAAGCCCTCTTAGAGGATCTAGCTAGGACAAGCTTAGTATAGGAGGACTTAGCTTGTTGTACGCCCAGCGAAAACTCAGATGGCGGAGAGCGGGGAATAGCAGAGACAAAGTGGTCTGGGTAAATCTCCCTGAGTAGAGCCAAGACCTTACGAAAATCAATAGACTGTGGAGAAAGCTTGGATTCGTCCACGTCTGATGAGGGATCAAGGTGTGCCTCCTCATCATCCGACACCTCATCACCAGAGTGCAGCGAAGAGATCGGACAAGCATGCTGAACCGCAGAGTCAGAACGGGTAGGAACAATAACAGTGGTTTCCTCTTCCAGTAACTGTTGAGGGAAAACCTGAGGCTCAGACTGCAAAGGCTGAACAACAGACGAAGCAGAAGGAAGGCGCATGGGTGAAGGAGGTTGACTCCTAGCAAGAGAGGTTGAACCCAAGGATTGCGCTTGCTGAGCGGAGGACGGAGGCGGAGTAGCACGTTCCTGTTCCTGTGAGATGAGCGGAGCATGATGAGGTTGAGGCTGCGCAGAACAAGGTAAAGTTCTCGCAAGCTGAGGCTCCTGAGGCGCAAGTCCAGGGTGTAGAGGAGCTTGCCTTGAGGAGGGTTGAGCTCGCTGCAGCGATGGCTGAGCAGACTGACTCATGGAAGGGAGAGGTTGTTGTACCCCAACCGAGAGTTGCACCACTGGTGGAGCAGCAAGGGGAGGCGGAGGAAGAGTGGAATAACCCTCCTGATCCCAAAGTAAAGGTTGCCTTAAAGAAGGCTGAGGCTGAACACCACTGGGAACAGCGAACTCAGAAAGTGGTTCAACATCGTACGCCTGGCAGATGGTGCTGCGACCAGGCGGAGCGAGCGCAGGCGGGGCGAGCGCAGGCGGAGCGAGAACAGGCGGAGGGAGCGTAGGCGGAGGCGGAGGTGCAACACTCTCAGCCCGACACTCACGCATCAAGTCCGAAAGCTGTGCTTGCATGGACTGAAGCAGAGTCCACTTGGGATCGGCAGAAACGATAGTAGACTGAGGTAAAGCCTTAACAGTCGAGCTCTGTTGTGGCAGAACCTTACTCCTCTTGGGCGGAGTACAGTCGACAGATGACTGAGGCGAGTCAGAGCTGAGCCAATGACTGAAACCTGGCTGAGCACTCGCGGACTGGACTCTACGTTTAAGCGGTCTCGAGACCTGAGACCAACGTTTCTTCCCTGACAGTTGATCAGCGGACGAGAATAAGACGGGCTCAATCGTCTGCAGGTGGGAGTGATGGTCTTTGGAAGACACGCCCGCAACCACCGAGGATAGTTCTGTGCGCCTAACAAGGCCTGCCGAACCCTTATGCCCTTCGACATTGCTTCTCCCCTGGGCATGGGAGCTTGCAAGAGGTCCCGGACTGGGAGGACGACTGGCTCGCACAGAAAAATCCTCACGCACCACACTGGCACTAACACTAGCACTTGGCACTGCACCGACACTAGCACTCGTCACAGCACTGGCACTAACTCCACCCACTGCACTCTTGACCTTCAGTTCTTTAACTTCGGCCATCAGAGACTTATGGTCACTTACCACTGACTCTACTTTATCGCCTAAAGCCTGAATAGCACGCAAAACAACTGACATATCAGGCGGAGGGCACACAGTAGGTTCGGGGGTAGCCACTACAGGGGTAGGAAAAGGTAGGGGATCATGAGGTGAGGAAAACATAGAAGAGTGAGAAGAACTCCTCCTAACTCTACCTCTCTCTAACTTAGTTGAATATTTTAAAAGACGGACAAATTCCAATTCCGAAAGTCCGGCGCATTCCTCACATCGATTTTCTAACTGACAGGGCCTGTCCCTACAGTCAGAACAAGCGGTGTGAGGATCTACCGAGGCCTTCGGAATACGCCTATTGCAAGACCTACATCGTCTATGGGAGGGGGCTTGCGAAATGTCAGACATCTTGTAATCCAAAGAGTTAGCCAAAGGGGGATCCAAAAACAAGCAAAATTCGTTAACCGTTATATCAGTACTATATAAAAGCTATCTAGCTAATATAAGAAGGTTTCCAGTAAAGCGACAGCCGTTAATCTGAGAGAATACTTCACCAAATATCCGTGAATAAACTCGAAGACCATAAGCGTATCCCAGAACGTCTAGCCGGAAGCACGACAGAGGAATAATTGAGGAGGTGTCAACAACAAGTACTTGAGTACCTGGCCACAGGTGGCGCTGGTAAGTACACCCCCTTCTAGTATTGTGATAGCTGGCGTATCCCTCCATAGAATTCTGTCGGGCAACGGAGTTGACAGCTACATGATTATCGGGTAAGTTTAATATTGAAAATTTTTGAATATACTTACCCGATAATCATGATTATCGGGTAAGATTAATATTGAAAAATTGGTAGTAATTCATTCAAATTACCCCTAATGAGTCAATATGGATAAATATCAACACAACATCGTGTTCAAATAGAAATAAATTTCTACCTCATACTTGGGATCGAACGCTAGCCCCTTCTAATGAAAGGCCAGGTCGAAACCAACCATGCCACGAGAGCCCATTCAATAGTTGAGGTTCTTGCCTCAAGAGTGGAGGTGGCTGCCGCAAGAGTTGAGGTTGCTGCCTCAAGGATGGTGGAGGTTGCCGCAACGCGAGAGGTTGCTGCATAGCGCTGGTATCTGGCAACTCCCAATGCGGCAGCTCACGCGTGGAGGTAGGTTGAGGAACCTCAACTTCATACGTCTGGCAGGGTGGACTGCGCAGAGGTGGAGTTGAGGTTGCTGCCTCGAGGATGGTGGAGGTTGTCGCACCGCAAGAGGTAGCTGCCTCGAGGATGGAGGAGGTAGTCGCAACGCATTAGGCTCCTACCTCAAGGGTAGAGGAGGTTGCTGCAAAGCATAAGGCTCCTGCCTCAAGTGTTGAGGAGGTTGCCGCGTGGCAAGAGGCTCCTGCCTCAAGGAAAGTGGAGGTTGCTGCACAGAGCTGGTATCTGGCAACTCCCAACGCGGCAGCTCACGCATGGAGGTAGCTTGAGGAACCTCAACATCATACGTCTGGCAGGCTGGACTGCGTAGAGGTGGAGGAGCGCTCGCAGGAGGAGGTGTGTTAACCTTCTCTGCCTGAAACTCCTGCATCAACACCGCAAGCTGAGACTGCATTGTCAGCAGCATAGACCACTAGAGTTTAAGAAAGACAACAACAAACGGAGCTACTGTCCGTTGAAACTGAGGGTCTAAAACAGCTGGTGCGGCAACAGACGGAGTTACTGTCTGTTGCGATACCACCTTGCCTCTCTGGGAGGTGTGCAGTTGTCGTACTGCAGCAAGTCCGAACTGACCCAGTGCTAATGGCACCACCTAGGAGTTGGACTTGCGCGGAAGGGACCGACTTGCACTTAAAAGCTGCAAGATTTGGTCCATGGTTTCTGCGAGAAACCTCTTCCGCAGACGAGGAATAAATGGGCTCTCTAGTCTTTGTGTGGGTGGGGTGATCACGTCGGCTACGTGA
>NC_090751.1:91639994-91649078 GCF_036898095.1 Palaemon carinicauda | reverse complement strand
TTCTAAAGCCGCGACCCCTGGAAAAAATAGTATGTTGAATGAGAACAATGATAGAAATAAGGCTTAACCTTTAGCAATAGTAATAAAATAGATATAAAAAAGTTAAGATGTAAAATGGAGAGCTTAGTAAGCTATACGAATCACGCAGAGAAGTCAAATTTGAATTACTGTATAACCCGTTGGATGTTTTTATTTTCTTTTTCCATTGCGAAATCTGGCAATTGGGATTTCTTTTGTGCGCACAAAGATACTATCCTACGCGTCCCAGCAGGATATCCGGTCCTCGGAGGACCACCGTCGAATTCCTTTGGATGTTCGCCGCACCGAACACTGTAAAAACCGACAGAATGCGTTGTAATGTTAATGCTATTCAGTGTGGTTATGGATTAAAGATAGGGCTATGATCATACTATATTCTAAATGAGATATTGAAGTGGCTTATTGCATTTTTACCATTATTGAATTTTTAAGTAATAGATTGCAAAGAGGAGTTATTGATGGGCACCATAGTGACTATAGGAATGTGATATCTGGAGTTCCACAGGGTAGTGTTCTTGGCCCATTACTTTTCATACTATATACACATGACATGTGGTTTGGTCTAGAAAACAAGCTTGTTGCATATGCAGATGATGCTACTCTCTTTGCATCAATTCCATCCCCTGTATGTAGATATGGGGTTGCTGAATCCCTTAATAGAGATCTAGCTAAAATTAGTGCATGGTGCAAATTATGGGGTATGAAGTTGAATCCTAACAAAACTCAAAGTATGATTGTAAGTAGGTCAAGGACGGTGGCTCCTCAACATCCGGATCTCAGTATTGATAATATTTCTTTAACTCTGTACGACTTAAAATTTATGTGTGATTCTTTACAGCAAATTTCCATTTGAGAAACATATTAGGTCTGACCTTATTGAGAAAGTTTATTAAAATTTTGGTGATCAGTCTATTCTGAAGAAGTTTTAATTCTTTCATTCTACCTTGTTTTGAGTATTGTTCTCCTGTCGGTTCTTTAGCTGCTGATTCTCATCTTAATTTGTTGGACTGGAACTTACAGTTTATTAGATTTCTTATTCCTAATCTAAATATTACTATCTGATACCGTCGTTCAATTAATCCATTATGCAGGTTGCATAAGACTTGTCATAATTCTGACCATCCTTTACATTCAGATCTCCCTGGTCAATTCCATCTTATTCGTAATACTAGGCAGGCAGTTAATTCTAATAGCCAGGCCTTCTCCACCAGGAGGCTCAATACTACACAGTATTATAGAAGTTTTATTCCAGCTGTGACCAAGTTGAATCAGTAGAGCTTCAAAAGTTCAAATTTAAAGCAAATGTTTTTATGTTGAACAGGTAGACATAAGTCTTTTTATAGTTTATATATGAAATATGTTTTGATGATGTTACTGTTATTAAAATATTTTAATAGTTCGTTATTTATCCTAGCGTTTATTTATTTCATTGAAATATTTTAATTCTTCATTATTTCTCATATCGTTTATTCACTTCCTTATTTTCTTTCCTTACTAGGCTATTTTTCCCTGTTGGAGCCCTTGCGGTTATAACATCTTCCTTTTCCAACGACGTTTGTAGCTTAGCTAGTAATAATGATAATAATAATAATAATAATAATAATAATAATAATAATAATAATGATTAATAATATGGATTTTTTTAAAGAACCATACAGCAGCCCAAGTTCTTAAAGAGGCAAACCACATTTACAGCACACAATCTAAAGGATTGCACCCAATGGTTTCCTACCTCAATTTGTTTGGTGGACAGAATCAGGAGGTCCACACCAGGCATGCTATAAATGGCTATTTTTATAGAATTGTATCTTGCAGTACAATACTAATGGAAGATTTATTAAGATTTTGAATAGCCGAAGTGCATTTTTTTTATTAATATAATTTTAACTATTTTATGTTTAGTTGGCTTTACTATTCTTATAAATGCATTTATTTATGTTACTCCTTTCTATAAGAATGAACCTTTCCCTTAATAAGGATTAACGACTTGAATTAAACCCGGAAAAACATTTCTAAAAATAAGATATCTTTATATAAAAGAAACTTTAATACCAAGAAGTTATTTTCTGTAATTTCTCCTTATGAGAAGAAGCAGCATTAGAGAACGCCTCCGGCCCCCACAATAGCAGTTGACGGAACATGGGTCTACTACTTTCCTGGTTTTGGGGGGATCGCTAATTGCCATATGTTTACTTTGCGTGCGGGCGTGAGCGCGCCGTGATTATTGCGAACTTTCAGTCGGTTCATTGAATTTTAATAACTTTTAAGTATTGTGAGTACATGAGTGCTTGTATGTTTTTTTATGTTTGTTCATATATACATACTTCAGTAATATACAGTATATGTATATATATATATATATATATATATATATATATATATATATATATATATATATATATATATGTTATATAACATATATATTATTATGTTATGTATACATACATATATATATATATATATGTTAATTAGCATATGTATATATATATATATATATATATATTATATATATACATATTATATAACATATGTATATATATATATATATATATATATATATATATATATTATGTTATATATACATATATATATTATGTTATATATACATATATATATTAATATATATGTATATATCATCCGCTGTAGCAATTTCAGTGCAGGACAAAGGTCTCAAACATGTCCTACTCGAGTCCTTTTATGGTCTTTCTATGTCAGTCTATACCCGCAAATTTTCTTAACTCGTCAATCCATCGTCTTTCTCGTGCGTTTTGCAATATCTCCATAGGCTTTATGCTTGTGGGTAGGCTATATATATGTACTGAATATACATATATACAAATAAGCCATATATTTTAATACATCAATATCTGGATTCCCTTATCGACCTTGAGATCAGAGCCCCAAGGCGGAACCATTCAAAGACAATAGTTTCGGACCGACTGGGAATCGAACCCTGGTTACTGTCATAGAAGTTTACTGGACCAGGCTTCGATTCCCGGCTGGTCAGATACTAATGTCTTTCAGTGGCTCCGCCTTGGGGATCTGATCCTGAGCTCGCTAAGAGAAATCAGACATTAATGTATCAAAATATGTGGCTTATTTGTATATGAAAAACACGTCTAAATGTGTAAAATCTATCATACATATATACATGTATTGTACGTTTACATTTATGTACATGGGGTTGCTTGTGGTAATCTTGTCCTGGTCTCTCTCTCTCTCTCTCTCTCTCTCTCTCTCTCTCTCTCTCTCTCTCTCTCTTTTTTTTTTTTTTTTTTTTTTTTATAAAAACATTGCTGACATTTGTCAGACTCTCAAAGTGTCGTATGCTGGGCACAGGATTTCAGGTCATTGCGTATTTCTTACTTTCCCCCATTCCATGGATCGTGTTTCGTGTTAATTATTCTCTCTCTCTCTCTCTCTCTCTCTCTCTCTCTCTCTCTCTCTCTCTCTCCTCTCTCTCTCTCTCTGTGGTGTTACAAGTGGGGAATGTATCTTTTTCATCCGGAAGTATTTCTTGTAAACAAAGCAGATGAGAGTAGTGCGTATCAAGTGATAATTTCACAGCACCTTTCTCATATCTGCAGGTGGCTATTTTCATTAGCACAGAGAGAGAGAGAGAGAGAGAGAGAGAGAGAGAGAGAGAGAGAGAGAGAGAGAGAACAACAGTAGCAGCAAATCGCTATAAAAGGTCATATTGGTTCATCGATACTCGTTACTTAGATATAATTACTAAAATTTGGCCAGCGATAAGCATTGGAGTTCTATTATAGTATTCCTGATATTGGTTAACACCTTAATAAATTTTGTGAGCTCGTGTCTCTGTCTTCAATTTTTTTTATAAGTATATTAAACTCGAGAGTTCATGGAGTGGGTGTGTCAGATGTTAGGGGGACGTATTCGTAAGTATATTTTCAAGTGTATATATATATATATATATATATATATATATATATATATACATACATATATATATATATATGTATATATATATATAATGTATTTATATATAACATATATATATTTACATATAATAAATATATGTAAATATATATATATATATATATATTTGTGTATATAACATATATATATATATATATATATATATATATATATATATATATGTGTGTGTGTGTGTGTGTGTGTGTGTGTGTGTGTAATCTACATAATAAATATTTCCCGTTTGCTAAAAAAAAATACCCTAAAATAAATTAGACTATTGGTAACTTGATCCATACCAACATTCACTAGTCACATTACTTCCGACTTAAACCTCGTCATAGCCTAACGAACCCCATTTGAATTTCTCTGCAGAACAGCAAACTGCACAAGGAAGCGCCTATCATGAGCAGAGAGGCTGTCTGTCTCCTTCCTTACTTTTTAGGGCCCCGAGTGGAATCAGGCGAGGCCAGGTACATGTTGTTTACCTTGAAGAACGTCTTGTTGTGTCACAGATGGAGCGAGTCAGTCGCCCTACAGGTGGTGGTATAATCAGTCGGTAGTCATGGGATTATACTGTTCCTTCTCTCTATGCCAATGTTGCCTTTTACGTCCTTCTCTTTCAACTTTAAGAAACGTAGGTTTTTATAGATAAGATTTGATTTTTATTTATCATAGATTTTTACGTCATTTTTTTATTTTGTATCCATTATATTTTGATGTATATTTTATATTTATTTCGCATTAATATAGATTATATTTTTTTATTTCCGATGTTAATCAGGTCAGCTCTGTAAGAGTCGAATTTGACAATTTGGGTTGGTTAATCTCTTCCTTTTAATAATAATAATCTTCATATTTACTAAATCAATTCTGGATGTGTGTGTGTGTGTGTGTGTGTGTGTGTGTGTGTGTGTGTGTGTGTGTGTGAGAGAGAGAGAGAGAGAGAGAGAGAGAGAGAGAGAGAGAGAGAGAGAGAGAGACTTAACAGAAGATATTGAATATACCGTTTTATAATAATTTTTCTTGTGCATATAAGAGCGTGAAACTTCTTCGAATGTTATAGTTCAAGAAATACGTTGTATCTTAAAAGAAAAATAAATGTTCGTGTTCAAAAGTTAGGTTTGTTTACTATTTTATAAGTGAATAAAGGAACGATATTTGCATCTTTCATGCAAAGTATTAAATCAGTGTTTTCCTTTTTCCTTTTTTTTTTTTTTTAGGGAAAATTGTCCTTTAGTTGTCCTTCGCCTGTGGGAACTAAGGATCCAACGATTGTCTTTTGTTCAGGTCTCTCTCTCTCTCTCTCTCTCTCTCTCTCTCTCTCTCTCTCTCTCTCTCTCTCTCTCTCTCTCCTCGTAGCTGTTTGTGTTTTGAGAGATCTCAGTTTATGTATTGTCATGAATTGTTTTGCTAAGGGTATATTATTACCACCCAGGCTACAACCCTAGTTGGAAAAGCAAGATGCTATAAGCCTAAGGGCTCCAACGGGGAAAAATAGCCCATTGAAGAAAGAAAATAAATAAACGATGAGAAAAATGAACAATAAATTATTCTAAAAACAGTAAAAAACGTCAAAACAGATAATGTAAAGAAGCAGCTGTCTTAGATTCTATATTATCTTTTAAATTCTATGGGGTTTCATTGTAGGGTCATATTCCAGATTCCGTTTTTACCAGATACTAAAAAAATTCCAAGACCTGTAGTATTAATTACAGAGGGCTGATACTTCGAGGGTAGAGTTCTTAGCATATTTAACATACACAGAGTCGTTGTTTACTTAGAGCTTTTGCCATATTTTTATATATAGAGTTGTTGTTGCCATCGTTACTTATTTGCTGACATATTTACGTAGAGATGGTGCCATATTAGTTGTTGCTATGTTTACCTCCGCCAACGATGTTTAGTGGAGGTTATGTTTTCGCCCCTGTTTGTTTGTTTGTTTGTGAACAACTTCCAGACAACAATTTTACTCAGAAAAGTGAAACGTTCAGGGATTAATAGTTATGTTGAGACGTGGAAGTGATTCACTTTAAAAGTCCTAGGTCAAAGGTCAAGGTCGAGCAAGAGGTCGACCGAATTAACCCTAACCGTAACCCAAAGTTCGCACATGGATGTCGCACAGGTTTCAAATACTCGTACTGATTCTGGGAAAGGCAAGCTGGTTTTGAGAAATGGGCTACCGTGGCGGAGGTCTGCTTTTTTAGTTACGAGTTGTTACCGTATTTACCTAAGAGTTGTTACAATATTTATCTAAGAGAGAATATTTACCTAAGAGTTGCTACCATATATACCATATATTCGTGTTAAGATAATGCGGTAGTTATAGCATTTTTAACGGTTTTAGCTTAACCAATAGTTTAATATACAGTAGTTATGTATTCATACACAATAGGAATATCGTAATTGATAGGTTCAATGATAATCCAGGTAACTAACCGTATAATTGAAATGGAAATTATAAATTTTCTCACATTTAATGGTGTTTCATTACGCGTTGTATAATAATGAGATTAGAATGCATCTCCTGTCATGTTTGAGAGAGAGAGAGAGAGAGAGAGAGAGAGAGAGAGAGAGAGAGAGAGAGAGAGAGAGAGAGAGAGAGAGAGAGAGAGAGAGAGAGAGAGGTTACTCGAGTGTCATATGTGAATGAGATTATGGTGAGGGGTAGATGGAGATGGTTTGGGCATGCTCTTCACACTCCCCGAGAGAGAGAGAGAGAGAGAGAGAGAGAGAGAGAGAGAGAGAGAGAGAGAGAGAGAGAGAGAGAGAGTTTCTAGGCGATATGTCGGTATTTTCTCGCGTACTTAATGATTGGATATTTTCTTTGGCTTTCCTTATTAATATCCGGATGAAATAATTAACTTGAGACAAAGCAATATATATTTATATTACGAGCCATCTGGTTGGTTAGCCCAGTAATAATCTAACTAAATGATTAACAACGTTAAATTTAAATGGAAATGAGGCCATGCACCGGCAAAAAGAGGGCAGAGTTTTTCTTTATATTAATGTACCAGTAAAGTGATAATAGTCGATTGATACTCTTATGACTGAATTACACCCTATTACTTTGAATTTAATTTGTTTGGTAGTTCTCTTGGCGTATTATATTATTTTATTTCTCTTCATCTTGTTTTATTAAAGTTTTTATATTTTTTTTATATAGGAAATATTTGTTTTAATATTGTTACTGTTCATCAAATATTTAATTTTTCCTTGTTTCCTTTCCTCACTGGGCTATTTTTCCTGTTGGAGCCTTTGGGCCTATAGCATCCTGCTTTTCCAACTGAGGTTTTAGCTTAGCAAATAATAATAGTAGTAGTAGTAGTAGTAGTAGTAGTAGTAGTAGTAGTAATATCTAAATGCCTACAGAAAATCTTGATGTAAACTGGTGCTAAGAGCAAGACCCCAGAAATTCTCATGATATCAGATCATCTTTCCTCACCTGATACACAAGGACTCCACAATCGTGAATAGCTAACCTATAGTCTATAGACCTTGGGCTAAACCTTTCTCTCTATCATTACGTAGAGAGAGTATACTGTAGAGCAGAGGGGACTGAAGCGATAGAAGGACTTAAAGTCTACGGTTAAAAACGGCCCGGATAGGACAGTGTAGCCTTTTCTTGGTCTCGGAAATAGACAGTTTTATATACGGTCATCATCATCATCTCCTCCTACGCCTATTGACGCAAAGGACCTCGGTTAGATTTCGCCAGTCAATTCTTCTTCATTCATCATCTCCCACTTCAAGCTTCCTAATCCTCAGCCATGTAGGTCTGGGTCTTCCAACTCTTCTAGTGCCTTGTGGAACCCAGTTAAATGTTTGGTGAACTAATCTCTCTTGGGGGAGCGTAAAGAGCATGACCAAACCATCTCCATCTACCCCTCACCATGTCTCCTCAACTTATGGCACTCTAGTAATATGTCTCATAGTTTCATTTTAAATCATGGCCTGGCCTTTAACTCCCAATATCCTACTGAGGATTTTGTTCTTAAATCTACAAAATCTATTGGATATTGTTTCATTGTCATACCATGACTCATATCTAGAGAGTAAGGCGGTACCAACGATTATTCAGAATTGGACTCTGTGGTTAGCAGGGCTTTAGCTTGCTTCCCCCGGGGTTGAAGGTAGCCATCTCCTGGGGTGGGGAGGGTTTTTTTTTTTTTTTTTTTTTTTTTTTTTTTTTTTTTTTTTTTTTTTTTTTTTTTTTAGGGAAGAGAGAAAATTTCTCTACCGTTCAAAGATAAGTCAGTAGACGTTAGGCTTCCCATGGAAGGTCTGTAGAATTAACAACCATATCCAAGATGCTCCAACAAGGAAAATATTTATTTATTTACTATTAGTGATCCCCTTGCTTATTTTTTTTATTGTCTTTATTTTAATTATGCAGATTGTATGTCAAGATCGGCGGTGGGGGAAATAATCTAGGGTTATATAGGCCTAGTTATCTTGATTTATCTCTATAGCTCTATTAATTTATTTGAGTTTGTCTAAATTGGTGAATCTGACCATGTATTTACTGTGTTTATGAATCTAATTAATTATTTATTTGGTTTTATGGATAGAATGATTTATGTGATAATTGTTTAAATAATTGATTAAGTATTGTGGAAATAATTATTTATTAATTATATGTTCTGGATCTAATTTTATAAATTATATTTGCTGGATCAAATTAATTGAAATTATACATGATGGATCGATTATTTGTTAATTAAAATATTTTATGGATCTAATTACTTAATTTTTAAGGTTTTCTGGATCTAATTGTTTATTAATTTTATTAATAGATATAATTATTTAATAAATATATTTTCTGTATCTAGTTACTTATTAATGATTTTTTTTTTGATCTAATTATTTTAAGTATATTTTATGTATCTAATTACTTAATAATGGTATTTTCTGGATCTAATTATATTTAATGGATCTAACTACTTAATGAAAAAGGTTTTCTGGATCTAATTATTTATTAATTCTAATACTAGATCTAATTATGTATTGATTACATTTTCTGGATATAATTACTTATTAATGATATTTTCTGGATCTAATTATTTTTAATTATATTTTCTGTATCTGACTACGTATTAATTT
>NC_090751.1:91624994-91634994 GCF_036898095.1 Palaemon carinicauda | reverse complement strand
CTGCGCAAACCAACCTAGTATCGTTTCGCTGCGCAAACCAACCTAGTATCGTTTCGCTGCGCAAACCAACATAGTATCGTTTCGCTGCGCAAACCAACCTAGTATCGTTTCGCTGCGCACACCAACCTAGTATCGTTTTGCTGCGCAAACCAACCTAGTTGCAAACCAACCTAGTATCGTTTCGCTGCGCAAACCAACCTAGTTGCAAACCAACCTAGTATCGTTTCGCTGCGCAAACCAACCTAGTATCGTTTCGCTGCGCAAACCAACCTAGTATCGTTTCGCTGCGCAAACCAATCTAGTATCGTTTTGCTGCGCAAACCAACCTAGTATCGTTTCGCTGCGCAAACTAACCTTGTAGCAAACCAACCTAGTTGCAAACCAACCTAGTATCGTTTCGCTGCGCAAACCAACCTAGTATCGTTTTGCTGCGCAAACCAACCTAGTATCGTTTTGCTGCGCAAACCAACCTAGTATCGTTTCGCTGCGCAAACTAATCTAGTATCGTTTCGCTGCGCAAACCAACCTAGTATCGTTTTGCTGCGCAAACCAACCTAGTATCGTTTTGCTGCGCAAACCAACCTAGTATCGTTTCGCTGCGCAAACCAACCTAGTATCGTTTCGCTGCGCAAACCAACCTAGTATCGTTTCGCTGCGCAAACCAACCTAGTATCGTTTCGCTGCGCAAACCAACCTAGTATCGTTTCGCTGCGCAAACCAGCCTAGTATCGTTTCGCTGCGCAAACCAACCTAGTAGCAAACCAACCTAGTTGCAAACCAACCTAGTACCGTTTCGCTGCGCAAACCAACCTAGTATCGTTTCGCTGCGCAAACCAACCTAGTATCGTTTCGCTGCGCAAACCAACCTAGTATCGTTTCGCTGCGCAAACCAACCTAGTATCGTTTCGCTGCGCAAACCAACCTAGTATCGTTTCGCTGCGCAAACTAACCTAGTAGCAAACCAACCTAGTATCGTTTCGCTGCGCAAACCAACCTAGTATCGTTTTGCTGCGCAAACCAACCTAGTATCGTTTCGCTGCGCAAACCAACCTAGTATCGTTTCGCTGCGCAAACCAACCTAGTATCGTTTCGCTGCGCAAACTAACCTAGTTGCAAACCAACCTAGTATCGTTTTGCTGCGCAAATCAACCTAGTATCGTTTCGCTGCGCAAACCAACCTAGTATCGTTTCGCTGCGCAAACCAACCTAGTATCGTTTCGCTGCGCAAACTAACCTAGTAGCAAACCAACCTAGTTGCAAACCAACCTAGTATCGTTTCGCTGCGCAAACTAACCTAGTAGCAAACCAACCTAGTTGCAAACCAACCTAGTATCGTTTCGCTGCGCAAACCAACCTAGTATCGTTTCGCTGCGCAAACCAACCTAGTTGCAAACCAACCTAGTATCGTTTTGCTGCGCAAACCAACCTAGTATCGTTTCGCTGCGCAAACTAACCTAGTAGCAAACCAACCTAGTTGCAAACCAACCTAGTATCGTTTCGCTGCGCAAACCAACCTAGTATCGTTTCGCTGCGCAAACCAACCTAGTTGCAAACCAACCTAGTATCGTTTCGCTGCGCAAACCAACCTAGTATCGTTTCGCTGCGCAAACCAACCTAGTTGCAAACCAACCTAGTATCGTTTCGCTGCGCAAACCAACCTAGTATCGTTTCGCTGCGCAAACCAACCTAGTATCGTTTCGCTGCGCAAACCAACCTAGTATCGTTTCGCTGCGCAAACCAACCTAGTTGCAAACCAACCTAGTATCGTTTCGCTGCGCAAACCAACCTAGTATCGTTTCGCTGCGCAAACCAACCTAGTATCGTTTCGCTGCGCAAACCAACCTAGTATCGTTTCGCTGCGCAAACCAACCTAGTAGCAAACCAACCTAGTATCGTTTCGCTGCGCAAACCTACCTAGTAGCAAACCAACCTAGTATCGTTTCGCTGCGCAAACTAACCTAGTATCGTTTCTCTGCGCAAACCAACCTAGTATCGTTTCATTGCGCAAACCAACCTAGTATCGTTTCGCTGCCCATACCAACCTAGTATCGTTTCGCTGCGCAAACCAACCTAGTATCGTTTCGCTGCGCAAACCAACTTAGTATCGTTTCGCTGCGCAAACCAACCTAGTAACGTTTCGCCGCGCAAACCAACCTAGTATCGTTTCGCTGCGCAAACTAACCTAGTATCGTTTCGCTGCGCAAACCAAACACCTGGTAGCGTTTCGCTGCGCAAACCAACCACCTGGTAGCGTTTCGCTGCGCTAACCAACCACCTGGTAGCGTTTCGCTGCGCAAACCAACCACCTGGTAGCGTTTCGCTGCGCAAAGCAACCACCTGGTAGCGTTTCGCTGCGCAAACCAACCTTGTACCGTTTCGCTGCGCAAACCAACCTTGTACCGGTTCGCTGCGCAAACCAACCTAGTACCGGTTCGCTGCGCAAACCAACCTCGTACCGGTTCGCTGCGCAAACCAACCTCGTACCGGTTCGCTGCGCAAACCAACCTAGTATCGTTTTGCTGCGCAAACCAACTTAGTAGCAAACCAACCTAGTATCGTTTCGCTGCCCATACCAACCTAGTAGCAAACCAACCTAGTATCGTTTCGCTGCACAAATCAACCTAGTATCGTTTCGCTGCGCAAACCAACCTAGTAGCAAACCAACCTAGTATCGTTTTGCTGCGCAAACCAACCTAGTAGCGTTTCGCTGCCCATACCAACCTAGTATCGTTTCGCTGCGCAAACCAACCTAGTATCGTTTTGCTGCGCAAACCAACCTAGTAGCAAACCAACCTAGTATCGTTTCGCTGCGCAAACTAACTTAGTATCGTTTCGCTGCGCAAACCAACCTAGTATCGTTTCGCTGCGCAAACCAACCTAGTATCGTTTCGCTGCGCAAACCAACCTAGTATCGTTTCGCTGCGCAAACCAACCTAGTAGCACACCAACCTAGTAGCGTTTCGCTGCCCATACCAACCTAGTAGCAAACCAACCTAGTATCGTTTCGCTGCGCAAACCAACCTAGTATCATTTCGCTGCGCAAACTAACCTAGTAGCAAACCAACCTAGTATCGTTTCGCTGCCCATACCAACCAAGTAGCAAACCAACCTAGTATCGTTTCGCTGCGCAAACCAACCTAGTATCGTTTCGCTGCGCAAACCAACCTAGTAGCAAACCAACCTAGTATCGTTTCGCTGCGCAAACTAACTTAGTATCGTTTCACTGCGCAAACCAACCTAGTATCGTTTCGCTGCGCAAACCAACCTAGTATCGTTTCGCTGCGCAAACCAACCTAGTATCGTTTCGCTGCGCAAACCAACCTAGTATCGTTTCGCTGCGCAAACCAACCTAGTATCGTTTCGCTGCGCAAACTAACCTAGTAGCAAACCAACTTAGTAGCGTTTCGCTGCCCATACCAACCTAGTAGCAAACCAACCTAGTATCGTTTCGCTGCGCAAACCAACTTAGTATCGTTTCGCTGCGCAAACTAACCTAGTAGCAAACCAACCTAGTATCGTTTCGCTGCCCATACCAACCTAGTAGCAAACCAACCTAGTATCGTTTCGCTGCGCAAACCAACCTAGTATCGTTTCGCTGCGCAAACCAACCTAGTATCGTTTCGCTGCGCAAACCAACCTAGTAGCAAACCAACCTAGTATCGTTTCGCTGCGCAAACCAACCTAGTATCGTTTCGCTGCGCAAACCAACCTAGTATCGTTTTGCTGCGCAAACCAACCTAGTATCGTTTCGCTGCGCAAACCAACCTAGTATCGTTTCGCTGCGCAAACCAACCTAGTATCGTTTCGCTGCGCAAACCAACCTAGTATCGTTTCGCTGCGCAAACCAACCTAGTATCGTTTTGCTGCGCAAACCAGCCTAGTATCGTTTCGCTGCGCAAACCAGCTTAGTATCGTTTCGCTGCGCAAACCAACCCAGTATCGTTTCGCTGCGCAAACCAACCTAGTATCGTTTCGCTGCGCAAACCAACCTAGTATCGTTTCGCTGCGCAAACTAACCTAGTAGCAAACCAACCTAGTAGCGTTTCGCTGCCCATACCAACCTAGTAGCAAACCAACCTAGTATCGTTTCGCTGCGCAAACCAACCTAGTATCGTTTCGCTGCGCAAACTAACCTAGTAGCAAACCAACCTAGTATCGTTTCGCTGCCCATACCAACCTAGTAGCAAACCAACCTAGTATCGTTTCGCTGCGCAAACCAACCTAGTATCGTTTCGCTGCGCAAACCAACCTAGTATCGTTTCGCTGCGCAAACCAACCTAGTAGCAAACTAACCTAGTATCGTTTCGCTGCGCAAACTAACTTAGTATCGTTTCACTGCGCAAACCAACCTAGTATCGTTTCGCTGCGCAAACCAACCTAGTATCGTTTCGCTGCGCAAACTAACCTAGTATCGTTTCGTTGTTATAACGTTTCTCCCCCTGTACCTCCCATCCCCCGAATTGTTGAACGCCTTTTTAACTCCATAGATAATTGTCATATGACCTACCCCAAGCAATACGAAATTCTTTGTCAGTAAAAGTTCAGCATACCTGGTAATGTGATTCGTGACTTTAGACTTTACCTAAACACAAGACCAACCTTTTATATATTACCCACTCACTTACATTGAAGATCAAGAATGAGACTTATGACAGGAGACGAAAGAAGCTATGCTAACCCTACACTTCGCACTTCAAGCGAGTGTTAGTAAAGCAATAGAAATATAGTTTTCTTTAGGTTAAACCGTAGGACTCATTCTTCCATACAACACAGGTTACTCGATACATCAATTGCCAGGAAGAAATTGACAGAGCATTGTTTGATATAATTTATCATATCAATTTCACCAGAGAGAGTAGCTTGAATTCCTTAGAAGGTAGACTTCTAAAAAATGTTTCATATAAGGGGATTGACATCGGCCATTTAATAAATTTTGAAATCATATATATATATATATATATATATATATATATATATATATATATATATATATATATATATATATATATATATATATATATATATATGTGTGTGTGTGTGTGTGTGTGTGTTCATACATACATGAGATTTATTATATTTCAACCTATAGTTTTATATATTTATTTACGTTATAAGTACCAGTAACTATTTTTGTTACTTAAAAGGTATGTGACAAATATCATTGCGACTTTGTCACTGGAATTATACCAGACTTCAATTAATGAACCAATCAACCTTACTTTGAGAAATCCATTGACATTGTCTACATGCCAAGCTGATATACTCGTATTAAAGTATTCATTAGCTTTGCTTTTCCAAAATAATTTTATCACCAATTGCTGGAAACCATAGAGAAATGGATACTTATACAGTTTACTCATCATCACTCTCAAGGAAAAAAATTGTTTTCTATTTCTACTAATGTTTTTATTTTATTTTTTTGTTTATTTTTTTATTTTTTAGTCGCAAATCTAAAATTTGTAGGAGTCCGAGTAGAATATCTCTCAGTGCGATTCCACACCCCTGTTTTAAACCTCTTCTATTATGTTTGATAATTTGTGTTAACCATCTAATCATTATCTACCACCATAAAATATTTTATTGCTCTTCCGGCTCGTTTTATATGTGCAGTACACAGTCTTTTCTAACAGGGATTTACTCGGTAGCCTAATAACAATGGGAATGAAGGAAAGAAGGCAAGAAGGAAGGGGGGGGGGGGGGTACTAGGATAGCCATAGGTGTAAACACCGAAGGAGGGTTGGGGGAACCTCTGCGTCACAGTTACGTGATTAAGTAACACTTCTTCGAAACGCTCTGAAGGAAGGGAAGAAGTTCCTCTTTTTTCTAAGAGTAAAAGGGTTAATTAAGCACATCTGTCAATTCATTGTACCACCAAAAATTAGGCCAATGTTTGAAACATTCATTGCTGTAGTTTCATGGAAATTCATAAGCCGGTTTGTTAGAGATTTGGGAAAAACACTATTACACGGCCTCTGGAAACGATAGTAGTATCGTCTCGTTGATCACGCGCAAACCAACCTAGTATCGTCTCGCAGATCACGCGCAAACCAACCTAGTATCGTTCTGCTGATCACGCGCAAACCCTTTCACCGTGTTAGGGTATCCCCACTCAGAAAGGACTATATATATATATATATATATATATATATATATATATATATATATTATATGTATATTATATATATATATGTATATATATATATATATATATGTATATATATATATATATATATATATATGTATATATATATATATATATATATATATATATATATATATATATATATATATATATATATTTGTATATGTGTGTGTGCGCGCGCGCGTGTAAGATCATTTATTTGTGTTTCCGTATAAGATTATTTCAATTGTGTATGTTGAGGTTAATCTTTTCCATTTCCTGTATATGCTAATAGAAGTGTCCATTTTCAGCTATGGAAAATTACGGAATAAATAAAAACTTTCTAGGTTTCGTTTATCACCGACATTTTAGAGAGAGAGAGAGAGAGAGAGAGAGAGAGAGAGAGAGAGAGAGAGAGAGAGAAGGCGGCCGATGCTTCATACGACTCCTTATTGACAGGGAAAACTAGTCTCTGCCGGGTCTTTAATAATTCAACCTTATGCTCACGACTACGGGCTTTTTAAACTTTAACCCCCCCCCCCCCTCTCTCTCTCTCTCTCTCTCTCTCTCTCTCTCTCTCTCTCTCTCTCAGCCTCAATAGTTATAAAGATATTTTTACCGTGATATGTCGGCTTTGATTTAAGAGCATGTGTTCTCCACTTTCGTCTGTTTCTTAGGTTGTTTGTCTCAAGTTGGCCAGCGCACCAGCCACCCGTTGAGATACTACTTCTAGAGAGGTATGACATCTTTTGACTGGCCAGGCATTCCTTCTCTCTGGTTACGGTTCACTTTCCCTTTGCCTACACATAAACCAAATAGTCTTGTCTGTTCTTTACATATTCTCCTCTGTCCTCATACACCTGACAACACTGAGATTACCTAATAATTCTTCTTCAATGGCCACTATCCTCTAGGTGAGTGTAGAAGAGAGACTTTAGCTATGGTCAGCAGCTCTTCTAGGAGAAGGACACTCCGAAATCAAACCATAGCCTCTGTACCATGGCCTTCCACTGTCTTAGGTTAGAGTTCTCTTACTTCAGGGTACACACAAGCACGCTATTCTATCTAATTTCTGTTCCTATTGTTTTGTTAAAGTTTATTTAGTTTATATAGGAGTTATTTATTTTAATGTTACTCTTCTTAAAATATTTTATTTTTTCCTTTCCTCGCTAGGGTATTTTTTCTGTTGAGCCCCTGGGCTTATAGCATCCTGCTTTTCCAACTAAGGTTGTAGCTTAGCAAGTAATGATAATAATAATAATAATGATAATAATAATAATAATAATAATAAAGTGAAAGTACACAGAAATACTTTGAAATTAATCGCAATGTTAAGTATGTGACAAACATTTTGTTAGTTTATTTTTTTAACAACGTTACGCATAAACTACTGAACCAGTTAAAACGAAACTCGGTGGACACGTGGGGTATGACCCAAGGACAAATCCATTAGATTTTGAAGAAAATACACCGAAGTAAAAGTACGCAGTGGAGTTGAAAGCAAAATAAAACTGCATGGCGTGGCGAAGGCATGCTCTCTATCGAGTGCTCCCTGCGGCGCTTACCTTCCAGTTCAATTTGGGTGCTGAATAGTCTAACTGGTCCCAACTCCGGGCTTTATATCCCAAATTCATAAATCCTAGCTAATCTTTTGTAAGCTATATATAGACAAAATGTATTTTTTTAGATATAAATGTGCCTTTTTGGTACTAAAGTATTTAAAAAAGAATTTGGAATATGATATAAGAAGAGGGTTTGTGACTAGGATGAAATTTAGAAAATGAATAGACTAAATATTTTTTTTATAAAGATTCTTATAAACTACAAAGGAGAAATTTTCAGGGTCAAGAGGCAATTGAAGAAAACATCCGTGAAATGGAAGTATTCATTAAGACTGAAGAATCTCGAAGAAATTATTCGAAACCACTGAAAGTATTCATATTAACAAAGAAAGTATTCAGAACTTCAAATAAAGTATTAAAATGGGCAAAGAAAGTACTCAGAAATTCAAAGAAAGTATTCTGAATTTCAAGGAAAGTATTAAAAACTTGAAGAAAGTATTAAAAACAAAAGAATGTATTAAATTATTCAAAGAAAGCACTGAACACTTCAAAAAAGTATTAAAAACATCTAAGTAAGTATTGGGAATGTATGAGAAAGTACTGGGAACTTTCAAGGAATCTCGGTGATTTTCAATTTATTGCTTTCACTTTAGAGAATATGAAATGGCTTTCATTCAAGTAAGGCAAATTATGATATTTTTTGAATGATGTATAACACTGATATATGAATATACTGCGTGTTCATATTTATCCTTTATAACAAATATTTACCAGACCGTTGGTAAGGGTTTATTATTTGTATGGATTAGATAAAACCGGTCCTAAGTCAATATATGAGGTCTTGCCTAAAGGTGTTATGCGGTTTAAAGGTCGCTCGTGAATGGCAGGGGGCAAGGGACAAGGTAATGTCCTTGAGCAAGGATTCCCAGCCTATTTGTTCTTCAGTATCCCTTGGGCATATTCATAGATTCTTGTGTCCCCCTAGAATTGAGAATGAAAAAAAATCATTGACATTTATATTGCAATATAATTTTATAATTCATAATCATAGAAGATTACATCATGTAATTCTCAGTACAGGCTATTTATTCTCTCAGATACAATGTACCCCATGAGGACTAAAAATGTACCACTGGTGGTACATGTACCCCAGGTTAAGAACCCCTGCTCGCAGGCTCCCTCTTATCAATCTTGGACCAAGGGCGGGCCAAACAATGTCTGATGACTCAGCAGGTAGACCTATAGTCCCCCCCCCCCCTTCCATAGCTCACAAGGACAGACACTATTGAGCTTGAGTGAGCCTCGAACTCCTGTCCAACAGAATGCGAGGTAAGTACGTTTCCAATAGGTTACCACAAGGGGACAGGACCTGATTTGGACCTCTGGACTATGCCCCATGAATAGAGGCTTCTAAAGCTTTTAGGTACGAAGCATTATTATTATTACTAGCTAAGCTACAATCCTAGTTGGAAAAGCAAGATGCTACAAGCCCAAGGGGTCCGACAGGGAAAAAATAGCCTAGTAAGGAAATGCAACAAGGGAATAAACAAACTACAAGAGAAGTAATAAACAATCAAAATAAAATATTAGTAAGGAAATGCAACAAGGGAATAAACAAACTACAAGAGAAGTAATAAACAATCAAAATAAAATATTAAAATATTTCAAGAACAATAACAACATTAAATTAGATCCTACATATAAAAACTAAAAACTTCAAAAAACAAGAGGAAGAGAAATTTGATAGAACAGCATGCCTGAGAGTGTACCGTCAAGCAAGAGAACTCTAATCCAAGACAGTGGAAGTCCATGGTACAGAGGCTATGGCACTACCCAAGACTAGAGAACAATGGGATTTTGGAGTGTCCTTCTCCTAGAAGAGCTGCTTGCCATTGCTAAAGAGTCTCTTCTACCCTTACCAAGAGGAAAGTAGCCACTGAACAATTACTGAAGAAGAATTGTTTGGTAATCAAAGTGTTGTCAGGTGTATGAGGAATTGGGGAGAATTTGGAAAGAATATGCCAGACTATTCGGTGTATGTGTAAGAAAAGACAAAATGAGCTGTAACCAGAGAGAGGGATCCAATGTAGTACTGTCTGGCCAGTCAAAAGACCCAATAACTCTCTAGTTGTAGTATCTCAACGGGTGGTTGGTGCCCTGACCTACCCTCTACCAGTTTATAGTGTTTTAAGCTAGTTTTTCATTGTCTTAGAATTTCAAATTAAGCCAGCACGGGCTCTTGCTTATTGGTGAGGTTTAAAAGAAGTATAAGCCTCGATGGACATTTAAACAGATTCTCTGGCTTGATTCTGTAGGC
>NC_090751.1:91564994-91602494 GCF_036898095.1 Palaemon carinicauda | reverse complement strand
TACTTTCTAAGCTACAACCCTAGTTGGAAAAGCAGTATGCTATAACCCCAGGGGCTCCAGCAGGGAAAATAGCCCAGTGAGGAAAGGAAACACGGAAAAATAAAATATTACAAGAACAGTAACAACATTAAAAAATATTTCCTATACAAACTATAAAAACCTTAACAAAACAGGAGGAAGAGAAATTAGATAGAACAGTTTGCGCGAGTGTACCCTCAAGCAAGAGACCTCTAACCCAAGACAGTGGAAGACCATGGTACAGAGGCTATGGCACTACCCAAGACTAGAGAACCATGGTTTGATTTTGGAGTATCCTTCTCCTAGAAGAACTGCTTACCATAGCTAGAGAGTCTCCTCTACCCTGATCAAGAGGAAAGTACCCACTGAAAAATTACAGTGCAGTAGGTAACCCCTTGAGTAAAGAATTGTTTTGTAATCTCAGTGTAGTCAGGTGTATGAGGACAGAGGAGAATCAGTAAAAAATAGGCCAGACTATTCGGTGTATGTGTAGGCAAAGGGAAAGTGAACTGTACCCAGAGAGAAGGATCCAACCTACTACCTGTAACACTCCATTTCTAGTGTTGTTGTTGTTGTTATTATTATTATTATTATTATTATTATTATTATTACTAGTCAAGCTACAACCCTAGTTGGAAGAGCAAGATGCTATAAGCCCAAGGGCTCCAATAGGGAAAAATAGTCCAGTGAGGAAAGGAAGTAAGGAAATAAATAAATGATGAGAATAAATTAACAATATATCATTCTAAAAACAGTAACAGCGTCAAAACAGATATGTCCTATATAAACTATTAACAACGTCAAAAACAGATACGTCATATATAAACTATAAAAAGACTCATGTCAGCCTGGTCAACATAAAAACATTTGCTCCAACTTTGAACTTTTGAAGTTCTTCTGATTCAACTACCCGATTAGGAAGATCATTCCACAACTTGGTAACAGCTGGAATAAAACTTCTAGAATACTGTGTAGTATTGAGCCTCATGATGGAGAATTAACTGCCTGCCTAGTATTACGAACAGGATAGAATTGTCCAGGGAGATCTGAATGTAAAGGATGGTCAGAGTTATGAAAAATCTTATGCAACATGCATAATGAACTAATTGAACGACGGTGCCAACGATTAATATCTAGATCAGGGATAAGAAATTTAATAGACTGTAAGTTTCTGTCCAACAAATTAAGATGAGAATCAGCAGCTGAAGACCAGTCGGGAGAACATTATTATATTGTTTAAATCCCACACATACACATATTTTAAGCACAGAGAAGACAAACAGTATTCAGTCTGTTACAGTTCGTGCCTCAGAGAATCATAGATTAGTACTGCGCAATATGACCGCTCGCCTCTCGGGGGGTCGACTCATAGAAAACGGGAAATATTCACCATGAAAAAAAAAACTTTCTTTTCATGTAGGAAAATGTTGATTTCTATTTTTTTTAAGAAAATTTGTTATATATGTTTTTGCTTCAAAAGTATGAAACAATGGCGATCTTATTTTAGATTATGTAAATGTTATGTAGTAGTTTTCCCTAACAATGGAAATATGGTCGAGTGATCCCATAGTGCTGGTGAACATGTCAGGCTCTAACTCTTATATCTCTATGATCTCTGCTGATACCGAGTTTTCATTTGGCTGCATAGTTTTAGAATTTGATGTACAGCAGATGCATCAATCTCTCTCTCTCTCTCTCTCTCTCTCTCTCTCTCTCTCTCTCTCTCTCTCTCTCTCTCTCTCTCTCTCTCTCTCTCTCTCATTGAATAGTATTTTCTTTATATTAAACTAATTACAATTTCAATAACATTTCATTTTACACTTGTTATTGCATAATAGTGTATAAAGTACAAATAATATGATTTACTTTATACTTGAAATCAAGTCAATTAGAGATAAAGTTTAAAAAAAAAGACTAGGCCTAGGTAGTTTTTTTTAAAGAACTTAATGTGATGCATATATCATAAAGTTTTTTTCAGTCACATCGTATTGTGTAACATTGTCACATTAATTTAACATTTTCCTTGAGATATTGATTCATTTCCACTTTTTCCTGTGCTTCTAAAAATACTCATCTTATGTTTTTTTAATGTTGAACAGGCCAATATAAGTCATTTTATGGTTAGATATGAAATATCTGTTTTAATGTTACTGTTCTTGAAATATTTAATTTTAATTGTTCATCACTTCTTTTAGTTTGTTTATTCTTTATTTCCTTTCCTCACCGGGCTATTTTTGCGTTGGAGCCGTTGGGCTTATAGCATCCTGCTTTTCCAACTAGGGTTGTAGCTTAACTAATAATAATAATAATGATAATAATAATAATAGACATACGTTCTTTCCTCTCTCTATATTTTCCCCCTCAGGATAATGTCCGGCCTTGAAAATAGACAATAGCTTAAATCACTGGAGAGAGAGAGAGAGAGAGAGAGAGAGAGAGAGAGAGAGAGAGAGAGAGAGAGAGAGAGAGAGAGAGAGAGAGAGAGAGAGAGAGAGAGAGAGAGAGAGAGTTCTTCGTCTATTAGCGTGCTTAGTGTCCCTTCGCATATTATTGTGTGTCGTTCTTTACGCAGGTACGGAATAGTGAGGTGGAGGCCGGCAGCGTCGGTTTGATCATGGAGAACAGGCCCAACAGCCTTCCTGCCAAGACGGCTCACGAACAACTCAAGCACAAACTGGAATATCAGCAGATGGTGTCTGCAGCCAAGAAGAAAGGTGATTGTTCATTGTCGTTCGAAAAAAAAGACACTTTTTATATTGGTACAAATCTGTGCAATTCTACTCAAACCTATCCTGTTTTTAAGATGGGCTTTTCTTTAGTTAATTTTATTACATGTGAAGTGATATCAGTTATTATTTTTAGTAATTGTTGATCAATAGGATTTCAGGTAAGTCTCTTATTTTCAAACTTAATTTTTCTCTCTTTGGAGAGAATTCTAGTAAGATTTAGCCGAGAATTAAGTTTTTGAAATTTGATTTTGTAAATAACATATCATATTGTAATGATTTATATTTATACAAGTATCAAAAACTTGTGATTTGAAGTTTTTGAATTATTTGAAAAACTCGAGCCAACAATCGACCTGTTATATTGTGGTGTTAGTCCAAAGTAAATATGAATTTTGACAGGTACCGGCTAAGATGGATCTCTCAGATGATCCAATGATAAGTACGTACAGACTTTGATTTGAAAATGTCTTCTCCGGTTATCATATAGACTTTTTAATGTATATTATGATATGTAGATTCAGGCTTTCAATTAAACTATATCGTACCTGGACTCCTATATTCCAGGATTTTATATGTATTACAATATCATAATAGTATTGACTCTAGTTTTCCACTGATAGATAAGACTAATCAGTATTTTATTAATTGTAGCACCAAGTTACATTTGGATAATGGAGCAAATGTAAAACAATACTGAATTGCTATAGTAAATAGAAATGACACTATACTCAATATTTTTTAATGAGGCGCATTTGCAATGACTCGCAGCAGTGCCCTTTTAGCTCGGAAACGTTTCCTGCTATCTCATTGGTTAGAATTATCTTGTCCAACCAATCAGCGTTCAGGAAACTTTTCCGAGCTAAAAGGGCACCCCTGCGAGTCGGTGTAAATCAGCCTCGCTAAAAAGAATTGACCATAGTAAAGGGAAAGAGGTGATGAATGAGTCTTTTGCTTTTCCAGAATTACGCGAAGCAAAGGAGAGGAAGAAGGCACAAGCGAATCTGCAGCGTCAAGAGGAGCAGTTGGCGGCTGCTGTTGCCTCGTGGAATAATGAATTCCTTCCTAAATGGGAAACTATGTAAGTTGGCTGTCGTTGTGGTCAGTATGCAAAGTGGAGTATAAATTTGATATTACTATTAATGTTCTTTTTTTTCCGCTTTAGTAGTAGATGAAAATAGTTTGCTACTCTAGATTAACCCTTTTACCCCCAAAGGACGTACTGGTACGTTTCACAAAAGCCATCCCTTTACCCCCATGGACGTACCGGTACGTCCTCGCAAAAAAATGCTATAAAGAATTTTTTTCTTCATATTTTTGATAATTTTTTGAGAAAATTCAGGCATTTCCCAAGAGAATGAGACCAACCTGACCTCTCTATGACAAAAATTAAGGCTGTTAGAGCAATTTAAAAAAAAATATAATGCAAAATGTGCTGGGGAAAAAATAACCCCCTGGGGGTAAGGGTTGGAAATTTCCAAATAACCTGGGGGTAAAAGGGTTAAACTGACCTAATACTAAGAAAATCACTTTATAAAGGTAGCCCATAATTCATTTATATAAATCTTTCCCAATATAAGCTTGGGAGAAAATTACAAGAGTTAATCCTTGGGTTTTGACCAGCTCTTCCTCTAGTTGAGTTTCCAATCTTGTGAGCAGATTACATTTGCTTTGTTTATAGTAGTGCGTTTATCCTGCCAACATGTGTTTCAATGTGAGAGTTTTTGTGAGGATTTCCGTTCACAATATTTCAAAGTGATGTTGCTGTTATATGTTAGCTTGCTGTGGGCTCAAGGTACAGCATGTTGAATCTGAGACAAGAAAACTAACCAAAGGGGTGCCTCAAGGCAGTGTACTAGGTCCTCTCCTGTTTGAAATTTACACGATTGAACTGGCAAATATACTTGAAACTCACAGAGTTAAGTTTAAAATATACGCTGATGATACACAATTCTATTTCCCAATAGCATCAGTTGATGAAGCTAAAAAAAAGATACATGAAACAATGAATGACATTAAGGCTTGGATGTTAACAAAAAAGCTCAGACTCAATGAAGATAAAAGTGAATGTATTATGTTTGGAAATGAAAAAAGATATACAGTAAAAAGAATCTAATGCTTCCAAAGAATTGAAATAGGTCAATCGATCATTGACCTAAAGAAATCCGTCTGAAATCTTGGAGTAATCATGGATGATAGACTGACAATGAATGAACATATAAATAATATGGTAAGAAATTGTAACTATCACATTAAAAACATAGCATTTATTAGTAAATACTTAAATGAAAAATCTATGGCCATACTCATTAATCACCACATATTTTCAAGAATTGATTACTGCAACTCACTGTTCTATGGCTTACCAATTTTCAATATTAATCTTACCCGATGATCATGTAGCTGTCAACTCTGTTGCCCGACAGAAATCTACGGTCGGGATACGCCAGCGATCGCTATACAGGTGGGGGTGTACACAACAGCGCCATCTGTGAGTAGGTACTCAAGTACTTCTTGTCAACAAGAACTCAATTTTTCCTCTGTCGTGCCACCGGCAAGACCTACTAATACGCCGTCCCTAACTGGATTTGTTTTCACAACTTTTTGGTGAAGTACACTATTCCAGTTTTGAGCTTTCGCTATGCAGGGGTTTTATCTTCATTTCAAAACTTGAACTAGCGGGTAACGTTGTTCTCGTTTTTTACTCTTCTCCCTAGTCGCTTTAGGGGAAGAAGGTAAAACGTTTCTAGAGTTTCATTCTTGTTCCCAGCTTTATGCGGTGAGAGATTTTAAACGTAGTTTATTTGATCTAGTGTTTAGTCTCTTTTCCAGCCACTGAATTCTTTATCTTTCATTATGTTTTTCTGTTACATTGTAAAACTGTTTTCGCAATTACTACCTTTTAATGAAGGATAGGATTGCGTGTTTCAGGTACAAATCACTTAAAGTTTCGAGTTCAGTGAAATAAGTGCAAACAGAAAATCAAAAGTGATAAAGTGATATGCGCAAAGTGTTACAGTGTTGCGTTCGAGGGTTCGTTTGTTCGTGCCAGTTGTTCACCTTGTCCGATACCTCTTACAAGCTCCCAAGCCCAGGGGAGAAGTAATGTCGAAGGACTTATGGGTTCCACAGGTCTTGATATACGAACAGACGTTTCCCTCCGTGGTTTCGGGTGTATCTACACACGTTGCCGACGTGATCACCCCACCCACACAAAGACGAGAGAGCCCATTTATTCCTCGTCTGCGGAAGAGGTTTCTCGCAGAAACCATGGACCAAATCTTGCAGCTTTTAAGTGCAAGTCGGTCCCTTCCGCGCAAGTCCAACGGCCTAGGTGTAGCCACTGGGTCAGTTCGGACTCGCTCCAGTCATCCGACGACTGCACTCCTCCCAAGAGAGGCAAGGTGGTACCGCAACAGGCAGTAACTCCGTCTGTTGCCGCACCAGCTGTTTTAGACCCTCAGTCACAACGGACAGTAGCTCCGTTTGTTGTTGTCTTTCATAGACCCTAGTGGTCCATGCTGCAGACTATGCAGTCTCAGCTTGCGGCATTCATGCAGGAGTATCATGCTGAGAAGGTTAACACTGCACCTGTTAACCTACAACCCGCCGAGGTTGTGCGCTCAGCAGATACTGCGGCTGCCTGCTCCCACACTCCACCTGTGAGAGCTCCACCACCGATGCGCAGTCCACCCTGCCAGACGCATGTTCTTGCTGCTCCATCCGTTGACATGCGTGAGCTTCCGCATCAGCAGTGGGAAGGTGCTGTAGAGCTGCCGGGTTCCAGCACTTTGCGGCTTTCTCCGCAACCCATGCAGCATGCTCCGCATACCATACAGCATGCTCCGCATACCATACAGCATGCTCCGCAACCCACCGCAGCCCCTCCCACGCTCCAGCACTCTGCTTTTGTTGTTGCCAGCTCCCACACTCCGTCTGCGGAGAAGGTTGACGATGCACCCGTGGGCCTACACCTCCCACGGTTGTGCGCCCGGCATGGCTTCCTGCTCTCACACTCTTGTTGTGAGAGCTCCTCCACCCATGCACAGTCAACCCTGCCAGATGTATGATGACTCCCACACACAGAGCACTCCGTTGCCGTGCGTGAGCTACCACAAGCTGCCGTGTTTTGACACGGTGTGTCAGCCTCCGCAACACACTGTGGTTACCGCCACTCGCCCGCAGCAAACTAGTCAGTCAGGAGTTGAGGCTTCCCCACACAACTTTGGTTGTTGCCATCTCACAGACTGTCAAACAGTTACATGACGTTGCCTTCTGGTCTGCTACTTATACACCAGTGCTGTATGTCCTCACGCTCCTGTTGTGGTTGACAGTTCAGTTTTTGACAGTTCACAGACTGTCAAGCAGTTTCATAACGTTGCCTTCTGGTCTGCTGCTTTTGCACCAGTGAAACCCTCACTGAGAGAACCTAGCTTTTCTCGGATATGGTTCCTGTAGATGAGAAAGTGCTGTTCTCCCTCCTTCTGATATTCCCTTGAGGACTCTGTCATTTGGAGAGGAGCCTTAAGCTGCTTAGCCTCCTATGGACTTTAATTTAAGCATAACATGCTTCCAGGGAGGGTAAATGGTTCCGCTTCAGTCGCTAACCCCGTCTGTTGCCACACCTGCTCCCATAGACCTTGGGCTTTGTTGCAAGACATGCAGTCCAAGCTTAGTCCTTGATAGAGGATTTTTTACGGAGAAGAACCTTCTTGCCAACGACCTTCCTACCGGTTGGTTGTACGCCCTGTTGACGCTGAGGTATCCTACTCACGTCCGCCAGTTGAGATGGTTCCTCCACCGGTGCGACCCAGTGTGGGTTGCCAGTCGCACGTTGACGTTAAGCTACTCTCGGAGGTGGTTGTGGACGTTCAGTGTTTCACTGGGAAGACGTTCAACAACCAGCAGAGGTGACTTGTTGTGACGCAGTGCGGCAACCTCAGCAACTCGATAAGGGGTTGTCTGTACTACCCAGACAGTCTAGACAGTTTCGGGTTGTCGCTGTACTTCCTCGCATCCCCATGGTTGACAGTTCACAGACTGTGCAGCAGTACCATGATCTTGTGTCCGGCTCCGTCACGCATCCACCAGTGCGACCGGATTCAGCGAGTCAGACGTTGCCCACTCCGTTGCCGTTTCCTCATCAGTTTCGGATGAGGAACCCTCTGATGAGGACATGGCTGAACAAGAAGATCAATCCCCAGCCCTGCTATCCATCCAGAAGATGCTGAAGAAGGAATACGGCCCTGTCAGGCTGTGGATGAGTCTGGTTAGGACACTGTCATCCGTGGTTCAATTGGTGTCACTTGGAAGACTTCACCTCCGTCCTCTTCGGTTTCATCTAGCTCTTCACTGGAAAAGGACGAGACGCTAGAAGCGGTCTCGATCCCGGTTTCCGGAAGATAAGCCTGGTCTAACCTGAGGAAAGGACTTTATCAACCTTTTATAGGGTCTTCCCCTGACTGTTCAGACCCCCAACCACGTTCTCTTCTCAGACGCATCGGACGTAGGCTGGGGTGCGACCTTAGGCGGTAGGGAATGCTCGGGATTATGGAACTCGAGTCAAAGGACAATGCATTTTAACTGCAAGAAGCTTCTGGCTGTACGTCTGACCTGGAAAAGCTTCAGGTCTCTCCTTCAAGACAAAGTAATGGAGGTCAACACGGACAACTCCGTGCTTTGATGTTCATCTCCTAGCAAGGAGGGACCTACTCTCTGACATGGTGCGAGTTCGCTAGTGACCTCCTCTCCTGTTCAACAGGTCTAGACTTTTCACTAGTAACAAATTTCTTCCAAGGCAACTTGAATGTCTTAGCAGTTTGTCTCAGTAGGAAGGGACAATAATTCCAACATATTGGACCCTCCACAGAGATGTATGCAAGAGACTTTGGGTCACCTGGGGCCAGCCAACCATAGATCTCTTCGCAACCTCGATGTCCAAGAGGCTCTTAATACTTTGCTCACCTATCCCGGACCCAGCAGTGGTTCTTTTAGATGCCTTTCTACTAGATTAGTCTCATCTAGATCTATATGCATTCCCTCCGTTCTAGATTGTCAACAAGGTACTGCAGAAGTTCGCCTCTCACGATGGGACAAAGTTGACACTAGTTGCTTCCCTCTGGCCCGCGAGAGAATAACTTACCGAGGTACTTCGATGGCTAGTAGACGTTCCCAGAACTCTTCCCCTAAGGGTGGACCTGCTACGTCTGCCACGCGTAAGAAGGTACTCCAAGGCCTCCACGCTCTTCGTCTCACTGCCTTCAGAGTTTCGAAAGACTCTCGAGAACTAGAGGTTTTTCGAAGGAGGCAACCAGAGCGATTGTTAGAGCAAGGAGAACATCCACCCTTATAGTCTACCAATCGAAGTGGGAAATCTTCCTAAACTGGTGCAAGTCAGTATCCGTATCCTCGACCAGTACCTCTGTAACTCATATAGCTGACTTCCTCTTATATCTGAGGAAAGAGCGATCTCTTTCAGCTCCCACTTTCAAGGGTTACAGAAGCATGTTGGCATCAGTCTTCCGTCACAGAGGCTTAGATCTTTCCAACAATAAAGATCTACAGGACCTCCTTAAGTCTTTTGAGACTACGAAGGAGCGTCGTTTGGTTACACCTGGTTGGAATTTAGACGTGGTTCTAAGATTCCTTATGTTAGACAGGTTCGAACCACTTCAATCAGCCTCCCTGTAAGATCTCACCTTTAAGACTCTTTTCCTGATATGCTTAACCACAGCTAAAAGAGTCAGTGAGATTCATGCCTTCAGCAAGAACATCGGATTTTCATCCGAAACGGCTACATGTTCTACATCTTGGTTTTCTAGCCAAACACGAGCTGCCTTCTCGGCCTTGACCAATATCGTTCGTTATTCCAAACTTATCGTATGGTTGGAAATGAACTAGAAAGGGTATTATGTCCTGTAAGAGCTCTTAAGTTCTATTTTAAAAACCTTTACGGGGCCCGTCTGAAGCTTTATGGTGTTCAATTAAGAATTCATCTTTGCCTATGTCAGAGAATTCTTTATCCTATTATTTTCAGACTGTTAATACGAGAAGCTCATTCCCTTCTGAATGAGGAAGACCAAGCTTTGCTGAAGGTAAGGACACACGAAGTTAGAGCTGTCACAACTTCCGTGACCTTTTAATAAAATAGATCTCAGCAAAATATTTTTGACGCAACCTTTTGGAAAAGCTAATCAGTGTTCGCGTCTTTTATCTTAAGAATGTCCAGTCTCTTTACGAGAACTGCTACACTCTGGGACCATTCGTAGCAACGAGTGCAGTAGTGGTGGGGGCTCCACCACTACAATTCCCTAATTCCAGAACCTTTTTAATCTTTCTCTTGAAATATTTCTGGGTTGTCCGGAAGGCTAAGAAGCCTTCCGCATCCTGGTTGATTTGGCGGGTGGTCAAATTCTTTCTTGTGAAGCACCTGGATTAGAGGTTGTGATGAGGTCCTTTAGTATGGGTTGCAGCCCTTCATACTTCAGCACCTAGGAGTCGCTCAGCATCCTAAGAGGATCGCTAGGCTCAGTAAGGAAGACGTATTTAAAAAGGCAGAGTAATGGTTCAAGTCGACTTCCTTACCAGGTACTTATTTATTTTATGTTTGTTATTTTGAATAACGGCTAAAATAAGATACGGGATACTTAGCTTCTTTGTTAACATGTATGCTGGTCTCCACCCACCACCCTGGGTGTGAATCAGCTACATGATCATCGGGTAAGATTAATATTGAAAAATGTTATTTTCATTAGTAAAATAAATTTTTGAATATACTTACCCGATGATCATGAATTTAAGGACCCGCCCTTCCTCCCCATAGAGAACCAGTGGACCGAGGAGAAAATTGAGTTCTTGTTGACAAGAAGTACTTGAGTACCTACTCACAGATGGCGCTGTTGTGTACACCCCCACCTGTATAGCGATCGCTGGCGTATCCCGACCGTAGATTTCTGTCGGGCAACAGAGTTGACAGCTACATGATCATCGGGTAAGTATATTCAAAAATTTATTTTACTAATGAAAATAACATATTATCAGCTGAAGAAAATTCAGAGAGTACAAAACAGAGCCGCTAGATTAATAAAAGGACTACACAATAGGGATAGAATTACCCCTGCACTAATTAAATTACACTGGCTACCGGTAAAGGCGAGAATTGAATACAAGCTACTCTTACTAACATTTAAGATACTGAACCAAAATGTCTAAAAGAATGCCTGAACAAACTAGAACTACAAACAAATGTTACCATAAGACACATGAGTGACAAACATAGACTATCTGAACCAAGAACAAATAGTAAATTTGGTGAAAGGGCTTTTAGCTACTGTGCGCCTAGACATTATAATAAACTGCCAACTGAAATGAATGACCTAAAGGGAGCAATTGAATTTAAGAAGAAACTAAAGACATTACTTTTCACAAGATCATATGATTTGGAAGATGCTACAATCAAAGAATTGTATACTGTAAGTGATAATGAAAATGTTTCGTTAGGTGATTGATATGGACCCACCCGAGAAGTAGTTCACTCGACGTCAGTAGAGGGTTGGATTTAAACCCAAAACAAGTAAAGTCCTCTTCTGGTTTCAAGTTTAGGTTTTATATGGGGAATCGTAATGCACGTCTTTGATGGACCTTGTTTTGATTCCCAGTTATTGTTTTGACTGTAGAGGTGAAGTTTGCAGTGTTCTTGATAGGTGTGAGGAATGGGAAGGTTTGGCAGATGGTGACATGTCATCTGTTGAATATGGGGTTTGAAGAGAGAAAAAAAGAAAAATCATCCAAAAAGAGTGCCAAAAGGGAGTTGTTTCAAGCTTCATCTTGCAGTATCTTATCATCAAGCGTCATTCTTTGTCATTTTCCCTCCCAGAGTGTTTTTGTGTTTCCACTCTAGCTTCCTCTCCCCTTGAAAAGTCTCCCCTTTAGTTACCAGCGAGATTCAACCCCGTAACCGTGTAAACTTGTTTGCACCCAAAATGTGTGTAAACACACCCTTCCTGAAATGTTAAAATAAACGTCACTTAAAATTATTAAATAGGAAGAATAATTTTTTACGTTGTAATTGCTGAGAAAACTCAGGGCTTATGATGAGGTCTGTCATATCTGACTCATTGTTTCATACTATCATCATCATCTCCTCCTACACCCATTGATGCAAAGGGCTTCATACTATATACTCATATGTGGTTTGGGCTAGAAAAAACAAGCTTGTTGTATATGCAGATGATGCTACTCTCTTTGCATCAATTCTGTCTATGGTTCCTGAATCTCCTAATAGAGATCTAGCTAAAATTAGTGTATGGTACTAATTAAGGAGGATGAAGTTGAACTGTAACAAAACTCCAAGTATGATTGTAAGTAGGTCAAGGACAGTGACTCCCAACATCCAGATCTTTGAATAGACCATGTATCTTTAGCTGTATACAACTCATTAAAAGTTTTAGTAGTGAATCTTGATTACATATTTACTTGTGAGAAACATATAAGCTCTGTTCCTCTTCAATTGCACTAAAAATTGCTTATTAAGAAAGCCTTTTACTTATTTGTTGATTAATCTATCCAGAGGTAATGTTTTAATTATTTCATTCTACCTTGTTTTGTGTATTGATCTTCAGCATCTGACTCATCTTAATTTGTTGGACAATAGCTCGTGTGATATTAAATTCCCTACCCCCGATCTGGATATTGATCTCTGGCACTTTTGCTCACAGATCTTCATGCATGTTGCCTAAGATTTTTCATAAGTCTGACCATCCTTTGCATTCAGATCTTCCTATATTCTACTATCCTGTATGTAGTACAGTACCAGGTATGCAATTGATTTTAACAGATTGGCTTATTCTCATCATAAAGCTCAGTAATACACAGTATTCTAGAAGTTTTGTTCCATCTATGAACAGATGGTGGACTGATTATCCTAACCTGGCAGTTGAATGTGGAACTTCAGAAGCTGAAACTTATTGCAAATGCATTTTTTTTTAACTGGCTGATGATGATGATAATCTGACCACTCAAAAACATTCAGCCATCTACTCCAAAAGGGTTTTTGAGCCCCTCTAAGTTATCTGTACTGTAATTTCATCCATAAGTGGGTCAACCAATACTCTGTATTAACTACAGAGGTTACTTTGAAAGTATTTAGCCATCAAATCCTCTCAACAATTTTCAAGAAGTTATTTTTAATCAGATAAGTCAAGGATTCCTTATTTCTATCCGTGATAGGTCAGTGGTAGCTTATGCGTTTAAACATTTGGATTTTGACTTATCTAATACCTCGTAAAAAAGACATGACCAAAACCTATATTGTGAAACTAACCATGCCTCCATGCAGTTATCCTGGAATTCAGATGTAGTATGAAAGTGTTCATCTAGCCCTCTGTACGAACCAATTCACTCCTTTGATTTTAAGGCACTATCAGTGAAAACCCTCTTATTTCAAGTCTTGTTTTGTAAAGTTTGATTAGCCTACAGATAAGAAATCTTGCAACATTCCTTTTGTCTGGAGTATGCTCTAGTTCTATGAGGTGGGTTTTGTCTGGCCTAAAATATAATCCCCATCCCTCGCAACATGTGAATGATATTGTTATTATTATTATTACAGGCTAAGCTATAATTCTAGTTGGAAAAGCAAGATGCTATATGGCCAAGGGCTCCAACTGGTAAAAATAGCCCAGTGAGGAAAGGAAACAAATAAACTAGAAGAGAAGAAATAACAAAAATAAAATATCTTAAGAACAGTAACTACATTAAATTAGATCTTTCATATATAAACTATAAAATCTTCAAAACACAAGAGGAAGAGAAATAAGATAAAACAGCATGACTGAGTGTACCCTCAACCAAGAAAACTCTAATCCAAGACAGTGGAAGGCCATGGTACAGAGGCTATGGCACTACCCAAGACTAGAGAACAATGATTTGATTTTGTTGTGTCCTTCTCCCAGAAGAACTGCTTACCATAATTAAAGATTAATTGAATTAAAGAAAGTTTTCATTTTATGATTTATTATATCAGTACTGTAATTACTCAATATTCACTTAGTAACCCAGGGTGGGTTGTATATTGGTTTTGAGTTCAAGGGGAATTTGTATACAAGATGGCTGACTTCTGGCTATTCGAGAATAGAGCTTTACATGCAATGCCTATAAGTTGCTATGTTGGACTAGATTATATTGGCAGAGACTTAGATTGTATTAAAACTGCCTGCCCAGTTGTAAAGTGCTGATAGGTCATTTTGAAATTTCTTTGCTTATGAAGGATTATTCCAATTCGATTAAGGTACCACATCTTAATTGTGGTTATTAAAAACTGTAGAATATAATGAAATATGCCCCTTTAGCATATCAAAACAATCCATTGTAGGATGTTGCCCTGTTGTTGGTTGTCTGTTCAAAGGTCAGGTACTGTTAGAGTGAAGAAAAGCAGATTTCATTCATAACTTATCAGTTTTATAAATACAGTACTCAAAAATTCTCATTTAAAAGTTTCAAGGCCACTCATGAATGGCAGAGGCAGAGGACAGTAACATATCCCTAGCAAGCAGGACAATGCCCTAGAGACTGACCCTGTATACATATGATCAGCACTTAAGCCCCCTCTCCACCCAAGCTAGGAACAGGGAGGGCCGGGAATGTCTGCTGATGACTCAGCAGGTAGACCTATTGGCTCTCCTAAACCTCCGTCCTTAGTTCACATGAATGGTAAGATTGCAGACACTACAAGAAACTAATGAATCTAAGTGGGCCTCAAACCCCAGTCTGGTGATCACCAGTCAGGGACGTTTCCCCAAATAAGAATGACTGGGAGAGAGTGAGAGGAAAACAGTAAAATATATTCTAAGACAATGAGATCATGAGGATTTAGACTATAGTGATTGGGTTATGAGGTATTTCTTGTCGGCAATTTGCTTTTGGTAAGTTATGGTGCTTGGTACAGTACTATTGCAAGAAACTAGGTCCTTAGATTCATAACTAGAGAACATCTTTCTGATAGCAGTGTTCAAGATGGTAGCATCTTAAATTTTCACCACTTCGAGAAGGGGGTGAATAACAAGGTCTGCCCTGTAATAAGCAGTCACTACTAATCCCAAAGATGAAAACAAATCAAAGATTTTTGTTTGCATTCTTATTTGGATCTAGAACTACTCTAAATATTTCAAATATGGTAATATTTACTACTTTTTGTGATATATTTTATACTTTATACTTGTTTCTTTTCATAACTTGTACTCTAGCTATAGTGTTCTCAAGTTGTACTTTTACCCATTTCTATTTCAAAGGCTGAATTTGAATTACATCTTGAATGGTCCAAATTATTTTTAATTAATTTCAACAATGGACTCAATTCGCTAGTTGGGAAACTGATTGATTGATTGATTTAGAATTCTCTGGCATCCTGTCATCGAAGGTCATCGAGGCCAGTATCATTTGCTATAAAGAATAAAAGAGTACTGTATTCTATTTAAAACAATAAAAGTGAATCTTTCAGAAGATTTGCTTTGGAAATAAATCTAAAAATACCACTATCATAGTACAACACATTCTGCTTAAGAATTTTGGCAAGGATGAACCTGCTATCCTCATCTCGACCCTCAAACAGATATCTATTTCTTTTGAGTTAATTTTATGTGTGATTGTGAGAGGCAATTTTTTGGGGGGATATTTTGATGATAAAATTGAATCAGTTGTAAGAATTGTTCAATGAGGTAACAGAGAAACAAAATCTAATGATATGCTTAGGATAACCAAAGACAACCTGTCTTTGACTGCACATAATACAGGATGAAGAAACTCGTTTCTGAAAACACTTAATTTCTCTTTCTCTCTGTATGTTCCAGGCATACTCACAAAAAATGCAGAGAGTTGTGGTGGCACGGTCTTCCATCGTGTGTGCGAGGCAAAGTGTGGAAAATGGCCATTGGGAATGAGCTGAACATTACTTCTCAGTTGTACAATATTATGGTGCAAAGGTAATGTATATAGAAGAACATTCTTCATCTGTTGTAGTCAATGTTATTGTCTGAAAACCAACAGATGGTCAGTCAACAGGTAGATTGTCATGTACTTGAAAAAAATATGTACATTAATAGATTTTCTAAATATTGTACTCGAGCAATACCTTTGTTATTACATTATCTATGGAAACAAATGTCAGTATCCAGATAAAAGATTTTTTAGGAAATAAGAGATTTTGATAGATAGGACTATATCTCTGAAAAACTAATGAATAAGACCATTTATATGTCTTCCTATTTTAACCAGAATCTCATAATGAACTATTGTTGTGGCCCTGATTCTTAGTTTTTAGGACTACAGTGTACTTTGTTTGACTACCCTCTTCATTTTTGAAGTTTTCCATTTTGTGATAAATATATCATGGCTCTGCATTTATTTTGTATTATAAGCATGTTAATGTAGCTGCGGTACATAGATTGAGGTAACAATCCTGTATACCTAGTTACACCTTCATGCAATTTGTGGGGTTTTTCAAGTTTTATTTTGTGTCATTTAGTGTTTTATCAAGCAGTGAGACAAAGTTGACTTCTGTTTAGAAGGTACTGAAATCTTGTAACTTGTAAAGCAGTAATTAACTTGTATGTACGGTATAATGTTAAATCCATCAAAATTATGAATTAAAAAATCATATTATTAGTGAATACTTGATGTTAGATAAAGTTCAACTTCCCATATCTCATTATTTAAATGTTGAGCTAATTACTCGTTTATTGGCAGTCAGTTACTGAATACTTTCTACTGCTAGGAAATTGTATCCCTAATAAACATTCTCATATCTTAAATATACTCTTTTAACATTAACATAGAAAGTAACGCACAAGGAGATTGTGTTTTTTATACCTTAGAGTATTCAAATTTGAAATTTCTAGCACCCATAAATTAAGAAAATCACTTTACATTGTTTCAGGCAAAAACATTTTGCATTCTTTGTATCATTTAAGTATTCTGTTACCAGGTCAATGGATAAGTTGGTAACGTTGAGTGAGTGTGGAAGCGTGGCTAGCCAAGAGGACATTATTAGTGACCCTGGTGACCAAGAAGGAACCATTGACCTCATCCATCTAGATGTATCTCGTACATTCCCACACTTATGCATATTTCAGAAGGTACTTTAGCTTTTCATTTCATTTTTTTTTTCAATAGATTCCAGAAGTGAATGACAATACTCTACTGAGGTGGTCTCTCTGAGATTGTTTTTAGTTAAGTTCTCTTCCTTGTCTTGCAGGGAGGTCCGTACCACGACCCTCTTCATCATATTCTTGGAGCATATGCCTGCTACCGTCCTGATGTTGGCTACGTGCAGGGAATGTCCTTTTTAGCTGCTACGTTGTTGCTCAACATAGATGAGTCAGATGCATTTATCGCCTTCTCAAACTTACTTAATCGACCAGCTCACATGGCTTTCTTTCGTGTTGATCAACCTATGGTAACCTAGCAGCAAGCTACCTTTAGTCAATAAATTTAAGAGTCAGTTTCATATTTTGATAAAGTGAACTCACTCCTCTTTGAAACAGGAATAATTTTTTACATCCTGGAGATACCATTAATCTAAATAACTAACCTTGTCTTTTTTCTCTCTCCACCAGATGTGTGCTTACTATGAGACTTACGAAGAGCTGTTAGCTGTAAACCTTCCCTCATTAGCTGAGCATTTGAAAAATATTGGAGTCACACCTGATTTATATATATTAGATTGGCTATTGACTGTGTTTTCACGCCCCTTGCCAATAGACGCTGCCGTTAGAATATGGGATGTTTACCTCAGAGATGGAGAAGAGTTTTTGTTTCGAGCTGCAATAGGTAAGAGCTATAGCTTTGTTATTGTTACAGTAATACTCTATCCTTCTTCATTGCTTGGCAGTGCCATAGACTCTGTACCATGGTTTTCTACTCTCTTGGGGGTGGAGTTTTTTAGCTTGAGGATACACTTCAACACCAAATTCTGTCTTAATTCTCTTTCTCTTGTTTTTATGAAGTTTTTATAGTTTATATGTCAAAGATCTGCACTATTATAATGTTGTTGCTATTCTTAAGGTGCTTCATTTTGATTGTTCATTTCCTCTGGTAGTTTATTTATTTACAGTATTTGTTTCCTTTCCTCACTGGGCTATTTTCCCTGTTGGACCTCCTGGGCTTATATCATCCTTCCTTTCTAACTAAGGCTGTTGCTTAGCTAGTAATAATGATGATAATAATAAGAGACTTGATGTAGGTCAGGTTTTTACTTTATAAAAGGACTTGAAGGTTCCCTGTACATGTTCTTAACATGAAAATGTACTTACAACCTGCAATAATTTTATAAAACCCAGATACTTAATAAGCTTCCATATGAAGCGTTGTATTGTTCAGCTCAGTACTTGATTGCTATTTTATGACTTGGAGACTGATGTATAGTGGGATAAAATGATGTAAGCTGGATTTTAATTTTGTATTTGATATTTAAGGAGAGACACATAAAGTCGAAACTGACACAAAGAGGGGTATTACTGTAGCATTATTTTGGTTTCTGTTCTTGCCCTTGTCAACATATCCATTATTGATAGATTCTGAAGATACAGGTACAGCTTTTCACTACAGTAATCTTTACTGAAAGAGACAAAAAGGGGCAATCTATTTGGAATTATTCAACCTTTTATATTGCTTGTATGATAGTTTTAATGATTGAGCAAAGGTATAGAAATACACTTGTACTGTACTGTATATGATATTGGCATGTATTGAGAGTATCTGTTTACAGTTATTTTTAGTCCAGTATTATTATTATTATTATTATTATTATTATTATTATTACTGTATTATTATTATTATTATTATTAATAGTTACTAGCTAAGCTACAACCCTAGTTGGAAAAGCAAGATGCTGTAATCCCAAGGTTGCCAACAGAGAAAATAGCCCATTTAGGAAAGAACGTAAGGAAACAAATAGAATAGTGTGCCTAGGTATACTCTCAAGCAAGAGAACTCTACCCCAAGACAATATAAGACCATGGTACAGAGGCTATGGCACTACCCAAGACTAGAGAACAATTGTTTGATTTTGTATTGTACAGAGTCCATGGCACTACCCAAGACTAGAGAACAATGGTTTGATTTTGTATTGTCTTTCTCCTAAAAGAGCTGCTTACCATAGCTAAAGAGTCTCTTTTATGCTTGCTAAGTAGAAAGTAGCCACAGAACAATTACAGTGCAGTAGTTAAACCCTTGAATGAAGAAGAATTGTTTGGTTATCTTAGTGTTATCAGGTGTATGAGGACAGAGGAGGAGGTGTAAAGAATAGACCACATTATTCAGTCGATGTGTAGGTAAAAAAAAAATGAGCCGTGACCAGAGAGGTATCCATTGTAGTACTATCTGGCCAGTCAAAGGACCCAATAACCCTCTAGCGATAGTATCTCAAAGGGAAGGTACAGGAAGTCTTTACATACATATGAAAAGAGAAAAATAAAAAACAAATGATATAATTATTCCATTTCAAAAAATTTGTCACTCAATTCCGGCGCTTTTTTCAGGATAATTCCTTTGACCACTTTAGAAAAAAATTTATTAAAGGTTGAACTTTACAAATAGCTGTTTTTAAATATTTAACTTAGCCGGTGAATATATAATAGCTGACGCTCCGGCGGCTCGACAGAAAAACACAAAAACTCGCGAGCGATCGCTATGAAGGTTGCGGGTGTGCCCACCAGCGCCAACTATTGGCCAGATACCGCATATACATGTAAACAGCTTCAATTCTTCTCTGTCGGTCTGATCGACAAGACGTACCATTACTCGCTGTTAACCTGGAGTTTTTCAACAGTCTTGGTGAAGTACTTCCTTTTGGTTTGAGCTTTCGCAGTGCAGGTGTTTTATCTTCAACTTAAACTCTTGAACTCTTTTTTGGATAGATTTAATTGTTGATGACTTTGGATTGTTTTTTGGACTTTCTTTGACTTTTTCAAAATGGTTGACCCTTCTCCAATTCCTAGATTTCGTAAGTGTAATGCTAGGGATTGCAATAAGCGTCTTCCAAAGGCCTCTCTCGACCCACATACTGTGTGTTCTAATTGTCGGGGTAAAACCTGTCAATTAGGAGATCGGTGTGAGGAGTGCGTGGGCCTTTCGGAATTCGATTGGCTTGAGTTTGACAAGTATTCTCGTAAGCTAGAGAGAGATAGGGTGAGGAGAAGTTCCTCTAGATCGTTAGAATTTTCCTCCTCCCATGCCCCTGAACCTAATCCTTCCCCTGTAGTAGTTGTGCCTGAACCCTCTACTAGCACTCAGGAACCATCAATGCGGGATATGTTACGTGCCATTCATGCTTTGGGCGAGAGAGTTGAGTCGTTAGCTACAGACCGTAATCAACTCATGGCAGACGTAAAAGAGTTAAAGTGTCAGAGTGCCACATTAGAAAATCGTGGGAAAGTGATTAGTGCGCAAAGTGTTATCAGTGTTGCGACCGAGGGTTCGTCTGTTCGTGCCTGTCGTTCGCCTAGTCCGAGACCTCTTGCAAGCTCCCAAGCCCCAGGGAGAAGTAATGTCGTAGGACTTATGGGTTCGAGAGGCTTTAATCAGCGAACAGACGTTCCCTCTATGGTTTCAGGCGTGTCTCGTCAAGACCGCCCCTACCATAAGACGAGCGAGACGGTTTTCTCCTCGTCATCCGAAGGCTTTTCGCGTAAGAAACCGTGGAGCAAGGTTTCGAGGCCCTTAAAGCGAATGTCAGTCCCTTCAGGACAGGTCCAGCGTCCTGGTTGTAGCCATTGGGACAGCTCTGACCCTGTGCAGTCATCGGAAGACTGCTCGCCGCCTAAACAGAAGCGTAACACAGGCTCCGAGAGTCTTGGTGTAGGCAATGTTTTGCAGTCACAGACGTTACCCTCGTCTCTTACCGCACCCATTCCCGTTGATCCTAAATGGGTTGTACTGCAAGACATGCAGAATAAGCTTGCCTCTCTTATGGAGGACTATTCTGCTGAAAAGGTTCACGATGATCCTCGCCGCTTAGCTGATCGAGATCCTGGCCGTCAGCCGCCCAAACGAGCCTTTGCTCGTCCTGGTGACGTTGGCGTTACAAAGTCACGTCAGTCACGTTTTGTAGAGCCTCACTCGATGCAGTCCCGTGTTGACTTTCAGCCGCATGTGGACGTTCAGCCGCTGCCGAATGCTCTTGTTGACGTTCAGGACGTTCGCCAACCAGCGAAGTTGACTTGTTTTGACGCTGAACGTCAAGCACCGCAGTCAAGAGTTGTTTTGACTGCTCAGTCTAGGCAGTCAAGGCAGTCTCGAGTTGACGTCGAGCGTCCTCCCGCTCCTGTTGTTGTTGACAGTCAGGCTGTTAAGCAGTTAACTGACATAGCGTCCTGGACTGCTACTGATGCACCGGTGCGTGTGGACTCTGCTTGTCAAGCATTACCACCAAGGCAGGTCTCGCCTTTGCTTGTAACTCAGCAGTTATCGGACGAAGCTCCTTCAGATGAGGACGTTGCTGATCCTCATCCTGATGATAATCCTTCAGATGTAGATGAACCTAAGGCGGTTCCTCCTTCGATGGACTTTAAGAAGATCATGTTGATTTTCAAGGATCTTTTTCCAGATCACTTTGTTGCTGTTGCTCCTCGTTCGCCACTGTCTGAGTTTGCTCTAGGTTTACCTGCTACCAAGCCAGCCTTTACTAAGCTAGTGCTTTCTCGCTCTTCCAAGAGGGCTTTACGTCTTCTAGGCGACTGGTTGGATACCAGGAGGAGTTTGGGGAAGACGGCCTTTGCCTTCCCTCCTTCTAAGCTTGCTTCTAGATCGAGCGTCTGGTATGACACGGGAGAAGTTCTCGGCTTGGGAGTCCCTGCCTCTGCCCAGGGTGACTTCTCAAGCCTCGTAGACTCTCCCCGTCGCCTGGCCATGAGACGCTCGAAGATTTGTTGGTCCTCCTCGGACCTTGACCATCTGCTTAAAGGCGTATACAGGGCCTTTGAAGTGTTTAACTTTCTTGACTGGTCATTAGGAGCTTTAAGTAGGAAGATCTCGTCTGCCGACCAAGATGTTTCCTTACTTATCATGTCCTGTATGGATAAAGCCATCCGCGATGGCTCCAATGAGCTTGCCTCCACCTTTACGTCGGGAGTCTTAAAGAAGCGAGAAACCCTTTGCTCTTTCCTTTCGGCAGGAGTCACTCCCTGTCAGAGATCGGAACTGCTCTTTGCTCCCTTATCAGCGTCCTTGTTTCCGCAACAGCTGGTTAAGGATATAGCTGCTTCGCTTGTGCAGAAGGACACCCATGACTTGATGGCGTCCTCTGCTCGCAAAGGGGCTCCTTCTGCATCCTTTGCTGTGAGACCCAGGATCGAGACTCCTGCATCTAGATTTATCCCGCCCTTTCGTGGCAGAGCTCCCAGCAGGGGAAGCTCTCGTGCCGAGGGAAAGAGAGGTAAGAAGAGAGGAGCCAAGTCCTCCCGTGGCAGAGTCTGACTGCCCACAGCCTCAGACAGCGGTAGGTGCCAGATTGAAGAGCTTCTGGCAGGCCTGGGAGAAGAGGGGTGCAGACCAAGAGTCTGTTCTGTTGCTCAGAGAGGGGTACAAAATACCGTTTGTACGCAAACCTCCTCTAGTGACAACTCCCATAGACCTCTCTCCCAGGTACCGAGAGGAGTCAAAGAGACAAGCCCTAAATCAAGAAGTGTCTCTGTTGCTAGAGAAGGGAGCGGTGGTGAAAGTCTCGGACCTTCAATCACCGGGGTTTTACAACCGTCTCTTCCTAGTCCCAAAGCATACAGGAGGTTGGAGACCGGTGCTAGACGTCAGTGCGCTCAACGTTTTTGTTACAAAAACAAAATTCACGATGGAGACCACGAAGTCCGTCTTAGCAGCGGTCAGAGAGGGAGACTGGATGGTCTCTCTCGACCTACGAGATGCGTATTTCCACATTCCTATACACCCGGATTCCCAACCGTTTCTGAGGTTTGTTTACAGGAATGTGGTGTACCAGTTTCGAGCCCTGTGCTTTGGCCTCAGTCCTGCTCCTCTCGTGTTTACGAGGCTCATGAGGAATGTGGCAAAATTCCTCCATCTATCGGGAATCCGAGCCTCCCTGTACTTGGACGACTGGCTTCTCAGAGCATCGTCCAGTCATCGCTGTCTGCAGGATCTACATTGGACGTTGGGTCTGGCCAAGGAATTGAGACTTTTGGTCAACCTAGAAAAGTCCCAACTGATCCCATCCCAGACTATTCTATATTTGGGGATGGAGATTCGCAGTCCAGTTTTTCGGGCTTTTCCGTCTGCCACCCGAATAGAACAAGCCCTGCTCAAAGTCCAACTAATGCTGAAAAGAGAACGTTGTTCAGTCAGGAGTTGGATGAGTCTCGTAGGGACTCTCTCATCCCTGGAGCAGTTTGTCTCGCTAGGGAGACTACACCTTCGGCCTCTCCAGTTCCATCTAGCCTCTCACTGGAACAAGGACAAGACGTTCGAGACGGTATCAATCCCAGTCTCCGAACCAGTAAAGGCATGCCTGAAATGGTGGGACAGCAATATCAGTCTGAGAGAGGGACTATCCCTAGCAGTCAAGAACCCAAACCACGTGTTGTTCTCAGACGCGTCGGATTTGGGTTGGGGTGCGACCCTGGACGGTCGGGAATGCTCGGGTCTGTGGACCTCAAGTCAGAAGAGCATGCACATCAACGGCAAGGAGCTATTAGCAGTCCACTTGGCCCTGATGAAATTCGAAAGCTTTCTTCGAAACAAAGTGGTAGAGGTCAACTCAGACAACACCACAGCTTTGGCGTACATCTCCAAGCAAGGAGGCACACACTCCCTCACGCTGTACGAAATCGCAAGGGACCTTCTCATATGGTCAAGAAATCGAGGCATCTCCCTGTTGACGAGATTCATCCAGGGGGACTTGAACGTCTTGGCAGACTGTCTCAGTCGGAGGGGTCAGGTGATAACCACGGAATGGACCCTCCACAAGGACGTGTGCAAGAGTCTTTGGGCGACTTGGGGTCAACCCACCATAGACCTCTTTGCCACCTCGTTGACCAAAAGGTTACCAATCTATTGCTCACCAGTCCCAGATCCAGAAGCAATCCACATAGACGCGTTTCTACTGGATTGGTCTCATCTGGACTTATATGCATTCCCACCATTCAAGATAGTCAACAAGGTACTGCAGAAGTTCGCCTCTCCCGAAGGGACAAGGTTGACGTTGGTTGCTCCCCTCTGGCCCGCGAGAGAGTGGTTCACCGAGGTACTTCAATGGCTGGTAGACATTCCAAGAAGTCTTCCTCTAAGGGTAGATCTCTTACGTCAGCCCTACATAAAGAATGTTCATCAAAGCCTCCCCGCGCTTCGTCTGACTGCCTTCAGACTATCGAGAGACTCTCAAGAGCTCGAGGCTTTTCGAAGGAGGCAGCCAGTGCGATTGCGAGAGCTAGGAGAGCTTCTACCATCAGAGTATACCAGTCGAAGTGGGAAGTCTTTCGAGACTGGTGCAAGTCAGCATCTGTGTCCTCTTCCAGTACCTCTGTAGCCCAAATCGCAGATTTTCTTTTACATCTGAGAAAGGTTCGCTCCCTTTCAGCTCCCAGGATTAAGGGCTACAGGAGCATGTTGGCTTCGGTCTTTCGTCATAGAGGCTTAGATCTTTCCAACAATAAAAATCTCCAAGATCTCCTTAAGTCTTTCGAGACCTCTAAGGAACGTCGTTTGGCAACTCCTGGATGGAACTTAGACGTGGTCCTAAGGTTCCTCATGTCAGACAGGTTTGAGCCATTGCATTCAGCCTCCCTGAAGGATCTCACCCTCAAGACGCTTTTCTTAGTGTGCTTGGCTTCGGCTAAAAGGGTCAGTGAAATTCATGCCTTCAGTAAGAACATCGGCTTTTCTACAGAAAAAGCCACATGTTCACTTCAACTTGGTTTCCTGGCCAAAAATGAACTGCCTTCTCGTCCTTGGCCTAAGTCCTTTGATATACCTTGCCTGTCAGAGATCGTAGGCAACGAACTTGAAAGAGTGCTGTGTCCAGTTAGAGCTCTTAAGTTCTACTTAGCTCGTACTAAGTCCTTACGAGGTGGATCTGAGGCATTATGGTGCTCAGTTAAGAAACCATCATTGCCTATGTCAAAGAATGCTTTGTCATATTTTATCAGATTTTTAATACGAGAGGCTCATTCTCACTTGAATGAAAAAGACCGATGCTTGCTTAAGGTTAAGACGCATGAAGTAAGAGCTATAGCAACTTCCGTGGCCTTTAAGCAAAATAGATCTCTGCAAAGTATTATGGACGCAACCTTTTGGAGAAGCAAGTCGGTATTCGCGTCATTTTACTTAAAAGATGTCCAGACTCTTTACGAGGACTGCTACACACTGGGTCCATTCGTTGCAGCGAGTGCAGTAGTGGGTGAGGGTTCTACCACTACATTACCTTAATTCCAATATCCTTTTAATCTGTCTCTTGAAATGTTTTTAATCTTGTTTTTGGGTTGTACGGAAGGCTAAGAAGCCTTTCGCATCCTGGTTGATTTGGCGGGTGGTCAAATGTCATTTCTTGAGAGCGCCCAGATTAGGGGTTTGATGAGGTCCTGTTGTATGGGTTGCAGCCCTTGATACTTCAGCTCCTGGGAGTCTTTCAGCATCCTAAGAGGATCGCTGGGCTTCGTGAGGAATACAGACTAACAAGGCAGAGTAATCGTCTAAGTCAACTTCCTTACCTGGTACCTATATATATTTGGGTTTTGTTATGATATAACTGTCAAAAACTCTAAGCATATACGGTGTAAACTTAATTAACTCTGGTCTCTACCCACCAACATGGGTGTGAATCAGCTATTATATATTCACCGGCTAAGTTAAATATTTAAAAATGATATTTTAATTATAAAATAAATTTTTGAATATACTTACCCGGTGAATATATAAATTAAAGGCCCCCCCTTCCTCCCCGATAGAGACCCAGCGGGATGAGAAGAATTGGGTCTGTTTACATGTATATGCGGTATCTGGCCGATAGTTGGCGCTGGTGGGCACACCCGCAACCTTCATAGCGATCGCTCGCGAGTTTTTGTGTTTTTCTGTCGAGCCGCCGGAGCGTCAGCTATTATATATTCACCGGGTAAGTATATTTAAAAATTTATTTTATAATTAAAATATCATATTTCATAGTTGAATAAATTTACTTCCCATTGATATATATCTATATTTTGATAATATCTAATGCATAGATAAAAGAAAAAATAGTGGAAATAACTGGACGTAAAATCGTTCAGTGCCATCGAAGGGAGTAGAAATATTTAGACGTATAATATTGACCTGCAAAAAAGGGGCAGTACACGTACACTTTAACCATTCCAGGCTAGTGTTTCTGGTCTTCCTTTAAAATCTAATACGCTTTGAGACATATATATCACCTCCCTACTGAGCCATTGTACTAGCTGATTCTTGTACGTGCCACCAACCATGAAAGGGCAGATCACCTCCCTACTGAGCCATTGTACTAGCTGATTCTTGTACGTGCCACCAACCATGAAAGGGCAGATCACCTCCCTACTGAGCCATTGTACTAGCTGATTCTTGTACGTGCCACCAACCATGAAAGGGCAGAAAGTTGTGTCTTTTGAATATGAAATATGACCGCACAAAAATATGATCAATTATGCAGGATAGTTAGTTATTGGTAGTACTCTATATCATGAAGCATGGGAGGTCTCTTGGTTATGTGCTCAAATTTAATAATAAAGTTCAAACTTGCAGCAAATGTTTTATGTTGAACAGGCTGACTTAAGTCTTTTCATAGTTTATATATGAAATATCGATTTTGATGTTACTGTTTTTAAAATATTTTATTGTTAATTATTTTTCATGATCGTTTGTTTATTTCCTTATTTCCTTATTTCCTTTCCTCATCGTCATCATCATCTCCTCCTACGCCTATTGACGCAAAGGGCCTCGGTTAGATTTCGCCAGTAGTCTCTCATCTTCAGCTTGCCTCACGGGTCTAATTTTCCCTGCTAGAGCCTTTGGGCTTATAGCATCTTGCTTTTCCAACTTTGGTTGTAGCTTAGTACATACATACATATACCATGGCACTTCCCCCAATTTTGGGGGGTAGCCGACATCAACAAAGAAACAAAAACAAAAAGGGGACCTCTACTCTCCACGCTCCTCCCAGCCTAACAAGGGACTCAACCGAGCTCAGCTGGCACCGCCAGGGTGTCACAGCCCACCCTCCCACACCATCCACCACAGATTAAGCCCCACAACGCTGAATCCCCCACCGCTGCCACCTCCGTGGTCATCCAAGGCATCGGAGGCAGCAGCAGGGCCCACCGGAACCGCGCCACAATCGCTCGCCATTCATTCCCACCTCCAGCACGCTCCCTTGCCTCGCTCACATCCATCCTCCCATCACCCAGAGCCCCCTTCACTCCATCCATCCGCCCAAACCCCGGCCCTCCTCCAGCACTTCCCCCATCAACTCTTGCATTCATCACCTTCCCTAGCAGGCATCCACTTTCCACTCTCTCAACACGGCCAAACCACCTCAACACACTCACATCCACTCCAGCCGCCAATTCACCTCCCACACCCGCTCCCACCCTCACCACCTCGTTCCCAACCCCATCTACTCGAGACACACCAGCCACACTCCCCAGACACTTCATCTCAAACACATTCAACTTCCGTCTCTCCATCACTTTCACTCCCCACAACTCCGATCCACACATCACAGCTGGCACAATCACCCTCTCACACAGAACCCTCTCCACACCCATGCCCAACCCTCCATTTTTCACCACTCCCCCAACTGCCCCCAACACCCTGCAACCTTCATTCACTCTCCGACGCACATCTGCTTCCACTCCACCACCCGCTGCAACAACAGACCCCAAGTACTCAAACTGATCCACCTCCTCAAGCAACTCTCCATTCAACATGACACCCAACCTTGCAAACCCCCCCCCCCCCCTGCACATCTCATAACCCCACTCTCACCCACATCAACTCTCAACCTCCTTCTCCCACACACTCCTCCAAATTCCGTCACCAATCGTCCAAGCTTCCCCTCCGCGTCTGCAACCAGCACAGTATCACCCGCAAACAACAACCAATTCACCCCCCATCCACGGTTACTCCCGTCTACCAGTCCCAATCCTCGTCCAAGCACTCGAGCATTCACCTCTCTCACCACTCCACCAACACACAAGTCAAACAACCACGGCGACATCACACATCCCCGTCTCAGCCCCACTCTCACCGGAAACCAATCACTCACTTCACCTCCCATCCCAACACATGCTCTACCACCTTTGTAGAAATTTTTCACTGCTTGCAACAACCTTCCACCAACTCCATATAACCTCATCACATTCCACATTGCTCCCCTATCAACTCTATCATACGGCCTCTCCAGATCCACAAACGCAACATACACCCCCTCACCTTTTGCTAAATATTTCTCGCATATCTGCCTAACTGTAAAAATCTAATTCATACAACCCCTACCTCTTCTAAAACCACCCTGTATTTCTAAGATTGCATTCTCTGTTTTATCCTTGATCCTGTTAATCAATACTCTACCATACACTTTTCCAACTACGCTCAACAAACCAATACCTCTTGAATTACAACACTCATGCACATCTCCCTTACCCTTATATAGTGGTACAATACATGCACAAACCCAATCCACTGGTACCATTGACAACACAAAACACACATTAAACAATCTCACCAACCACCCAAGTACAGTCACACCCCCCTCCCTCAACATCTCAGCTCTCACACCATCCATACCAGATGCTCCTCCCACTCTCGCTTCATCTAGTGCTCTCCTCACCTCATCTATTGTAATCTCTCTCTCATTCTCATCTCCCATCACTGGCACCTCAACACCTGCAACAGCAATTATATCTGCCTCCCTACCATCCTCAACATTCAGTAAACTTTCAAAATATTGCGCCCATCTTTTCCTTGCCTCCTCCTTTTAACAACCCTCCATTTCCATCTTTCACCGTCTCTCCCATTCTCGTGCCAGCCTTCCTTACTCTCTTCACTTCTTTCCAAAACCTCTTCTTATTCTCTTCATATGAATGACCCAATCCCTGACCCCACCCCAGGTCAGCTGCCCTCTTTGCCTCACGTACCTTGCGCTTTACTTCCACATTTTTCTCTTTATATTTTTCATACTTCTCTATACTATTACTCTGCAGCCATTCTTCAAAAGCCCTCTTTTTCTCTTCCACTTTTACCTTCACTCCTTCATTCCACCATTCACTGCCCTTCCTCATGCTGCCTCCAACAACCTTCTTTCCACACACACATCACTTGCAATCCCAACAAAATTTTCTTTTACTAACTTCCACTCCTCCTCCAAATTGCCAGTTTCTCTTACTTTCACTTCGTCATATATCATTTTCAACCTTTCCTGATATTTACTTTTTACCCCCGATTTTATTAGCTCTTCAACCCTCACTACCTCCCTCTTACATCCACCTACTCTATTCCCCCATTCTTTTGCTACAACTAATTTTCCTTCCACCAAAAAATGATCAGACATACCGTTAGCCATACCCCTAAACACGTGCACGTCTTTCAATCTTCCAAACATTCTTTTAGTTATCAACACATAATCCACTAATGCCCTTTCTACTACTCTTCCATTTGCCACTCTTACCCATGTATACTTATTTTTATCTTTCTTTTTGAAAAAGCTATTACTTATCACCATCTCTTGCTCAACACACATATCTACCAGTCTCTCACCACTCTCATTTTCACCTGGTACGCCATACTTCTCAATGACACCTTCTACCTCTCCAGCGCCCACTCTAGCATTTAAGTCACCCATGACAACTACATAATTCCTTCTACCCAGTCCTTCTACACACCTAGTTAATTCATTCCAGAACTCATTCCGCTCTTCTTCACTTTTCTCACTACCTGGCCCATACGCACTGACAAACGCCCAACATTCCCTACCCAACCTAACCCTTACCCACATTAACTTAGATGATATCTCCTTCCATTCCACTACTTTACCTGTCATCCATTCACTCAGCAACAAAGCCACACCCTCTCTCGCTCTTCCCCTTTCAATCCCAGACACTCTACCAGACATTTCACCAAACATCACTTCACCCTTTCCTTTTATCTTCGTCTCACACAAGGCTAATGCATCCATCCTTCTATTCCTAAACATACTTCCAATTTCACATCTTTTACTCTCTATCGTACTACATCCACGCACATTCAAACACCCCAAAACTAGAGTGCGGGGAGCAGTCACTCTCCCCCCAGCTCCATCTCTTTGTCGATGTCTCACAGGATGTAGATACAGGAGAGGAGGTTCCTAGCCCCCTCGACCCGTCCCTTTTAGTCGCCTCTTACGACACGCAGGGATAACATTGGCACTATTCTTGTTTCTTATGCCCCCGCGGCCACAGTAATAATAATAATAATAATAATAATGTATAAAATAGCATGCTTAATGTGAGAGACATGCTCATGATGATGATTGTGTTGTGTGTTTATTAAATCTGTGGGAGTAGTTATTTAGGGATAACGGAAGTGTCATTCAATCATTTTGTCTTGTTAAGAGAGTGAAATGCATGTCTTTAGTAAGTATGCTGGCAACTGAAATAATAGAGTAAGAGCCATTAATATTTTACTTTGTAGCTTTCTGAGTTGATAATGCACTTTCATTCCAGATGATGAGGTAAAACTGGAAAATCTATTTAGTTTGTGTTTTATTTAAATATTTGATCATGAAAGTGGAATAGAAAAAGAGGGCTTTTGAAGAATGGCTGAAAGTAGCAGTTCAGAGAAGGGTGAAAGATATAGAGAGGAAACTGTAGAAGTAAAACGAAAGGTGGCCAAGGCAAAGATGGAAGCTGACTGGAGGAGCGCTCAGGGATTGGGTAGTTCGAATGAAGAGAATAAGTTTTGGAAAGAAGGGAAGATAGTAAGGAATGGTGGATCAAGGAGTGAGGAGAGAGGGGAAGATTAAAATGAAATATTATTAAAAGGAGATAAGGTGAGAAAAAGGAGGATTGAATATTTTGAAAGATTACTGAATGTGTAGGATAATAGGGAGGTAGATATAATTGCTGTTGCAGGTGTTGAGGTGCTAGTGATGGGATATGAGAATGAGAGAGAGATTACAAGAGGAAGTGAAGAGAGCACTAGATGAAACAAGAGCATTAAAAGCACCTGGTAGGGATGGGGTGAGGGCTGAGATGTTAAAGGAAGGGGGTGTGACTGTGCTGGAATGATTGATGAGATTATTTAATGTATGCTTTATGTTGTCAATAGTACCAATGGACTGGGTATGTGCATATTTTGTTCCACTATACAAAGGTAAAGGAGATGTGCATGAGTCTTGTAATTCTAGTGGTATTAGTTTATTGAATGTGGTTGGAAAGTGTATGATAGAGTGTTAATTAATAGGATTCAAAGTAAAACAGAGGATGCAATCTTAGAAGTGTTGGGTGTCTTTAGACGAGATAGGGGATGTATAGATCAGAATTTTATAGTTAGGCAGGTATGCAAGAAATATTTAGTAAAAGGTAAGGAGGTATATTTTGCATTTATAGATCTGGAGAAAGCTTATGATAGATTTGATTGTGATGCAGTGTGGAATGTGATGAGGTTATATGGAATTGGTGGAAGGTTGTTGCAAGCAGTGAAGAGTTTATACATAGGCAGTAAAGCATGTTAGGATAGGAAATAAAGTGAGATTGAGGCTGAGACAGGGATGTGTAATGTAACCATGTTGTTCAGTTTGTTTGTTGATGGAGATGTCAGAAAGGTGTCTACTTGATTGCTTGGACGATGATTGAGACTGATAGAGGAGAGTAACCATGAGTGGGAAGTGAATCAGTTGCTGTTTGCATATGATGCTGTATTGGTTGCAGACTCGGAGGAGAAGCTGTGATGATTAGTGACAGAGCTTGGAAAGGTATGTGAGAGAAGGAAGTTGCAAATAAATGTTGGTAAGAGTAAGGTGGTACTAGATTGAATACCATGTTAAATTGAGAGTTACTTGAAGTAGATCAGTTTAAATACAGTACTATAGTTCTGTTGTTGCTGCAAATGATGGAGGGGAAGCTTTTGTACAGCATGTTAGAGATTAAATGAAGGATGTAAAGTGTTACGGTAGTGAAGGGAGTAGTAAAGAATAGAGGTTAGGAATAAGTGTAAATAGAGTTCTGTATGAGAAAGTGATTGTACCAACTGTGATGTATGGATTGGAGTTGTGAGTAATGAAAGTGATGGAGAGACAGAAATTGAATGTGTTCAAAAAGAAGGGTCTAAGGAGTATGGTCAGTGTACTTCAGTTGGATATGGTTAGGAATGAAGTAATAAGAGTGAGAATGTGTGTGAGGAATGGATCATCAGCTAGAGTGGATATGAATTTTGTGGTGGTTTGGCCATGCAGAGAGGATAGAAAGTGATCCTGAAGAAGATGAAGAATTCATAAGTTGATGGGATAAGTGCAAGAGGAAAGCCAAGGTTTGGGTGGATGGATGTAGTAAAGAAACCTGTAGGGGATAGGAGAGTAGATGTGAGAGCCAAAAGAGCTTGCTAGGAATAGAAATGAATGGCAAGTGATTATGACACATTTCCAATAGGCCCTGGTGCTACCTTGGGTTACTTGATGATGACTGCTGAGGTAGCGGCAGTAGGGGAGCCGGCACAAGAAGCTTCATTTGTGGGGGAAGATGGGTTAGGGAGGTTGTGGCACCCTACCAACCAAACTTGGCTGAATCCCTTATTAGACAAGAAGGAATAAAGAGAAAAATTTCCCCTTTGTTTCTTTGAATGTCGGCTACACCTCAGTATTGGGGAAAGTGCCATGGTAGATGGATGGCTTATGCCTTTGGTGTGGGAGTATGAATAGCATTTTGAAGTGATTTGATTGCCATTAAAAGTTTTTATTTACATTTTATTTTATATCTTCCAATAATTTTACCTTTTTTTATGACCCTGGTCCTTACCTTTTTCTCATAGCATTTGCAATGTCAACTCTGCCTTTTTTTTCAGTTATCAGTAAATCATTTACCCATTTTGTAGGTCAATTTTTCTACCCCTATAAGTTCTGTTGTTTAATAATTTCCCCTTTACCTTTGAACATCTTGTATTGTTTTCTTCATATCCACTAACAGTCTCAACTACAGAGGTTTGTTTTGGTAATTATCCACAGGAATCCTTAAGTTGTATGAGACATCACTTCTGAACCAAGAGTGCACTGCTACTGCTGCTCAGTTCCTCACTAGATTACCAGACGACCTATGCGTTGATGCTTTGTTCCGGGCCATTTCATCCGTCCGAACATCCGCCCACAAGCGCACTTTTTCACAAATACTTCAAGCGCATATGGGTGCAGTTGCAAGCAGTGCTGTATGAAAGTACATAACTTGATTTTTTTTTTTATATATTAAAAGATCTTATAGAAAGTAGGATATTTATTTGGATTTATTTTCTGTTAATTAAGATGTGTGACTTTTCATTCTGAGACATATCTTTATTGAAGTTTTTAGATGTATTTTAGATTGAAATAGGCTGATATTTATAAAATTCAAGATCTCACTCGTTATATAGACCTTTGCGCGTCACTCTTTCATCTGGTACTTTGAGGTATGAATTTTAACTATAAAGCTACTTGGTGTACTCGCATCTTATCTGCATATGAAACATCTTTAGTGAATAGTACAGTGTGTGATCAAGTATTTTTTTTTTTGTCGTTGAGTAACACAATCGTAAAAAAAGCCAATCTCATATTCAACCACATCACAGACTTTTTATTTGAGTGTTACACTCTCTCTCAGAGTACAGTATTCTACATCACATTTATTATAAAAAAAGACGTAGATATTTGCAGAGTATGGAATCCAGGTATCAACAGGTTCATATTACTATTCAAGTTTTTACTGTTTTATATCATTAAGTGAGTATACTCTTTCCTTGGCTGAGCAGGTACTTAATAGCTTGTCAGATTGTACTGTCATGGTTATATGGTTAAGATTTTTCTATTGATATTCAACTTGTAACTTATTTGTGTAAATTTTTTTAGTGGTGTTCTTCTAGTTCTACTATTCACTAACTGCAGCATGAACATTGCTTGCTGTATGTTATCTAATAGATTTTCATTAGTAGGTATATCAGGGTTAAGTTTGATAGTTAATGTTGGATATGCTATTATTGTGAACTTCTGAATTCAGAAAGGCTACCAGTCAATTTCAACAACTAAACTACAGTACAGGTGGGGCTGCTTTCAGAAAAGATAGGAAAGAAATTTTGTATGGTAATAGATCTAATGTATAATATGTAGATCACTACTAGCTTGCTTATGCAAGTTTGGATGATTATTGTAAGATAATAGAGATTGAAAACAGAGAAGAATTCTACATTTTTTTCAATGATGAACTCCTTTGGTTTTTTTTTTCGTGGTTTTATGGCTTTATTCCAAATGCTTCAAATCCCACAAAGAAGGAGAGAAAGAAGAATTTTAGATTTATCCAATTGTCACAAATTTAAAGAGAATATTTTTAGTTAAAAATTAGTATTGTATGTATCAATTTGAGTAAATTAAATACAGTATATATCTTGTTGTGCCAAAGTGCTTATACAGTATACATTACTATTAATGCCAGTGATTTTGAGTACCTTTTAAGTTTTGTTGGAGATCTTGTTTTTTAATAGTATATCTATTTTCTTTAAAAAGTTTGGTAAATACAGACATTTTCTTATCAGTATTTTCTCAGTAAAGCATTTTTTTTAAAAACGTTCAGTGCTTAGAAATCAATGCATTAGCCTTATATATCGATTACTTGAGGTGCTTTGCCAGGAAATAGACAACGTAAATGGAGTCTTTGTACATAGATTATAGAGATTTTAAATGTGCTTTGCTAACCAATAGCCCAGTTATCGCTATTTCATGAGGGAATATTTAAATTGTGTTTAAATATTATTAAAACATTTAACATCTCCCATAAAGTTTCACAAATAATCATTTGAATTTTCTTTAGAATAAAATTAAAATGTTTCATTCTTTCCATAATGATTTATTTATTGGTTTGATACTGTGGAAAATACTAATCCTACTTTAGCACATCAACTTAATTTAAAATATATGATAGCTAGCTTCTTGTTGCCAAGGTAAAGAGTATATTTTTCATTCTTAATGCTGTTTTTCATTTTGTTGTTTTGATTAGCGGATGCAAAATGATGAAGTTTAATTTATGCAAAATTTGCTTTCTTTATTAGTTTTGAGATTGTACGAATTCAAGAATTTAGGAATTCAACCTCTGTACCAGAGGAGAACAAAAATGAACATTGTGCCTTTGGTTTTATTGTAAAAAGTAAACAGTTTATTTATGTTGCAGAAATGTTTATTAATAGTTTTAAGATCTTGTGATTGACAAAGAAGAAATTTGTGTACAATATTGGTAAAATTTCTTTATGGAACTCTACTATTTTTTTATAAGGGAAGTTTTATCTTACAAATGCGATACAGACATATATATATTATTTTATTTAAGAATATGAAAACTTGTACAACAGTAAAATTCACTATTGCACGCAGTAGAGACTGGTCGTGATTGCTTACGTCAAGGTTAATTTGACACAATAATATAATACTGTGCTGTGTATGCCTGTGTAGCTGCTTTTACTCTTCACAGTGTCTTTCCTCTAGAGATCTGAGTTAGGGATAAGCCTTCACAAATCGATAATAGCGTATTATTCCTTCAACCTACCTTTCTGCTACTTAGTCATGTCGTCATTTTGAAAATTTCTTTTGGTGCTTTACGGTTACGAAGAGTGAACGGTATGGCGAAACATTCTAGTTGCATATGACATTACTCTTCTCACATATTTTATATATATATGAATATATACATATACATATATATCCTATAGGACTGTGATAACTTAATACTCATCATACCATCATGTTACTGTGACCACAATAATGTATCATGTTTTTCACATGCAGGGAAAGTATGTATGATTCTTTTTGGTAAACTTTAACGACCATATCTAGTTGTCTTATTAGCATGATTTTCTATTTGGTGTCCTTCAGCCAAGCTACGATTTCATTTCACTGAATGCATTATGTCACAATCACAAACTTCATCCATGTGTAGGTGTATTCTTTCTCCATTTTTCTTTGGTCTTCAAATCCTCCAGACCTCCCGTTATTTCCTATAATAGATGGCCAAGAACAGTTGTGTGCTGATATTTTAGACTTATTGTATGTACCTTAAAACTATTTTGCGTCGGTTTAAATCCTGTTTTATGTTCCTTGGTGCCATTCAAGACACCTTTTTATTTTTTTGTTTTTATTCTCAATTTTACTGTCAGTGTAGGAAATGCAGGTCAATGTGTGGCAATGAATTGAGTTGATTTCAAAGTATTGTTAATGTGAGGGGATATTCATAAATTTGACAATGCTATTGCAGTATAGTACCTTATTTAGTAACCCAGCAAGATTCCGTTGAACTTGACTAAAAATCCCATAATTACTTTTCTTCATAGATAACTAAAGTAATCATTGATATAAAAAAGGATTCTTAGAAATTATTGTATGATGAAATTCAGTTTTGTTTGCCAATTTTAGAAATTTTATCGCAATGTGTTTTTCTTTTAATCTGTTAAAAATGCAGTTTTTTATTGAGATATTCTTGTATATTTTCTTTTCAACTCCAGTTGTCATATTACAGTAATGAATTTCCTTCATCATACTAAGGCATGTGCAGTAATTACAGTGAAATATATACAATATGTAAGTATTTTTTACACACTGAAGTCTTTATGTAAAAGCCATTTTATAATTGCCCATAGGCCTATAGTATATTTCACTTATGGATAAACTATCAATCCTACCTGTAGATGTATTACAGGATTAGATCTGAATTCTCTTTAGGTGATATTTCTCTTCATTTGTTACTTTTAATCTTAGTTTGCATGTTAGGACACTTGGTTGAGTTTTTTAACTGATAGGAAATACTATTGTGGTACTTGTAAGATTCATCTTTTTTTTCTTTTGATATATACAGCGGAAAAGTGAGTATGGGTACTATATTCCATAAATTGGAATTAAGGAGTGAATTTTTGTGATATTTTGGATAAATTCACAAACTGAATATTTCTAATATGTTTAAATATTCGAATTTTGAGGTTATTGCTCATAGAATTTTTAGGTTTTCCTAACTGGAGATGAACATTAAAGGAGGTATTGTTATTTATTGACAGAATATAAATGATAAATTTAAAAATAGATACCATTACAAAGGAAAGTTTTGTAAACTTTACATTTTTGAAAGCCTTGTACATTATTATATATGAAACTGAATGAATACTGCAATCATCATGGCTTTTCAGTTGAATAAATATAGACAATTTTTTATTATTGAATGTCAGGTGATAGTTCCCAGATTTTAAACTTTAGTGTGGGAAATCTTTCTTATTGCTCATTTTTTCAACTTGAATATTTATGTAATAGACAAATTTCTAAAGGGGGCCATTGATTTAAAAAGGTCTTCTAAATGTATAAATAAGAGCTTTAGGACAGTGACTTTTAAGTGTATAACGTCTAGCTTTTTTCCCTTGTCAGCTGCTAATGCTTCTCTCCTGAAATCATTGTATGAGGAAATTTGCATATGGTCATCCTGATTTGAAATGTACGACGCATTTTACTATTTGACTTTTTTAGTTTTTTCAAAGGTTGTTTTAAGAAATAATGGTCTTTTGAATACAATTGAAA
>NC_090751.1:91549994-91559994 GCF_036898095.1 Palaemon carinicauda | reverse complement strand
GAGCGCTCCTCCACCTCTACGCAGTCCAGCCTGCCAGACGTATGATGTTGAGGTTCCTCAAGCTACCTCCATGCGTGAGCTGCCGCGTTGGGAGTTGCCAGATACCAGCTCTGTGCAGCAACCTCCACTTTCCTTGAGGCAGGAGCCTCTTGCCACGCGGCAACCTCCTCAACACTTGAGGCAGGAGCCTTATGCTTTGCAGCAACCTCCTCTACCCTTGAGGTAGGAGCCTAATGCGTTGCGACTACCTCCTCCATCCTCGAGGCAGCTACCTCTTGCGGTGCGACAACCTCCACCATCCTCGAGGCAGCAACCTCAACTCCACCTCTGCGCAGTCCACCCTGCCAGACGTATGAAGTTGAGGTTCCTCAACCTACCTCCACGCGTGAGCTGCCGCATTGGGAGTTGCCAGATACCAGCGCTATGCAGCAACCTCTCGCGTTGCGGCAACCTCCACCATCCTTGAGGCAGCAACCTCAACTCTTGCGGCAGCCACCTCCACTCTTGAGGCAAGAACCTCAACTATTGAATGGGCTCTCGTGGCATGGTTGGTTTCGACCTGGCCTTTCATTAGAAGGGGCTAGCGTTCGATCCCAAGTATGAGGTAGAAATTTATTTCTATTTGAACACGATGTTGTGTTGATATTTATCCATATTGACTCATTAGGGGTAATTTGAATGAATTACTACCAATTTTTCAATATTAATCTTACCCGATAATCATGATTATCGGGTAAGTATATTCAAAAATTTTCAATATTAAACTTACCCGATAATCATGTAGCTGTCAACTCCGTTGCCCGACAGAATTCTATGGAGGGATACGCCAGCTATCACAATACTAGAAGGGGGTGTACTTACCAGCGCCACCTGTGGCCAGGTACTCAAGTACTTGTTGTTGACACCTCCTCAATTATTCCTCTGTCGTGCTTCCGGCTAGACGTTCTGGGATACGCTTATGGTCTTCGAGTTTATTCACGGATATTTGGTGAAGTATTCTCTCAGATTAACGGCTGTCGCTTTACTGGAAACCTTCTTATATTAGCTAGATAGCTTTTATATAGTACTGATATAACGGTTAACGAATTTTGCTTGTTTTTGGATCCCCCTTTGGCTAACTCTTTGGATTACAAGATGTCTGACATTTCGCAAGCCCCCTCCCATAGACGATGTAGGTCTTGCAATAGGCGTATTCCGAAGGCCTCGGTAGATCCTCACACCGCTTGTTCTGACTGTAGGGACAGGCCCTGTCAGTTAGAAAATCGATGTGAGGAATGCGCCGGACTTTCGGAATTGGAATTTGTCCGTCTTTTAAAATATTCAACTAAGTTAGAGAGAGGTAGAGTTAGGAGGAGTTCTTCTCACTCTTCTATGTTTTCCTCACCTCATGATCCCCTACCTTTTCCTACCCCTGTAGTGGCTACCCCCGAACCTACTGTGTGCCCTCCGCCTGATATGTCAGTTGTTTTGCGTGCTATTCAGGCTTTAGGCGATAAAGTAGAGTCAGTGGTAAGTGACCATAAGTCTCTGATGGCCGAAGTTAAAGAACTGAAGGTCAAGAGTGCAGTGGGTGGAGTTAGTGCCAGTGCTGTGACGAGTGCTAGTGTCGGTGCAGTGCCAAGTGCTAGTGTTAGTGCCAGTGTGGTGCGTGAGGATTTTTCTGTGCGAGCCAGTCGTCCTCCCAGTCCGGGACCTCTTGCAAGCTCCCATGCCCAGGGGAGAAGCAATGTCGAAGGGCATAAGGGTTCGGCAGGCCTTGTTAGGCGCACAGAACTATCCTCGGTGGTTGCGGGCGTGTCTTCCAAAGACCATCACTCCCACCTGCAGACGATTGAGCCCGTCTTATTCTCGTCCGCTGATCAACTGTCAGGGAAGAAACGTTGGTCTCAGGTCTCGAGACCGCTTAAACGTAGAGTCCAGTCCGCGAGTGCTCAGCCAGGTTTCAGTCATTGGCTCAGCTCTGACTCGCCTCAGTCATCTGTCGACTGTACTCCGCCCAAGAGGAGTAAGGTTCTGCCACAACAGAGCTCGACTGTTAAGGCTTTACCTCAGTCTACTATCGTTTCTGCCGATCCCAAGTGGACTCTGCTTCAGTCCATGCAAGCACAGCTTTCGGACTTGATGCGTGAGTGTCGGGCTGAGAGTGTTGCACCTCCGCCTCCGCCTACGCTCCCTCCGCCTGTTCTCGCTCCGCCTGCGCTCGCCCCGCCTGCGCTCGCTCCGCCTGGTCGCAGCACCATCTGCCAGGCGTACGATGTTGAACCACTTTCTGAGTTCGCTGTTCCCAGTGGTGTTCAGCCTCAGCCTTCTTTAAGGCAACCTTTACTTTGGGATCAGGAGGGTTATTCCACTCTTCCTCCGCCTCCCCTTGCTGCTCCACCAGTGGTGCAACTCTCGGTTGGGGTACAACAACCTCTCCCTTCCATGAGTCAGTCTGCTCAGCCATCGCTGCAGCGAGCTCAACCCTCCTCAAGGCAAGCTCCTCTACACCCTGGACTTGCGCCTCAGGAGCCTCAGCTTGCGAGAACTTTACCTTGTTCTGCGCAGCCTCAACCTCATCATGCTCCGCTCATCTCACAGGAACAGGAACGTGCTACTCCGCCTCCGTCCTCCGCTCAGCAAGCGCAATCCTTGGGTTCAACCTCTCTTGCTAGGAGTCAACCTCCTTCACCCATGCGCCTTCCTTCTGCTTCGTCTGTTGTTCAGCCTTTGCAGTCTGAGCCTCAGGTTTTCCCTCAACAGTTACTGGAAGAGGAAACCACTGTTATTGTTCCTACCCGTTCTGACTCTGCGGTTCAGCATGCTTGTCCGATCTCTTCGCTGCACTCTGGTGATGAGGTGTCGGATGATGAGGAGGCACACCTTGATCCCTCATCAGACGTGGACGAATCCAAGCTTTCTCCACAGTCTATTGATTTTCGTAAGGTCTTGGCTCTACTCAGGGAGATTTACCCAGACCACTTTGTCTCTGCTATTCCCCGCTCTCCGCCATCTGAGTTTTCGCTGGGCGTACAACAAGCTAAGTCCTCCTATACTAAGCTTGTCCTAGCTAGATCCTCTAAGAGGGCTTTAAGGATCTTAGGGGAGTGGCTGCAGTCTAAACAACACCTTGGCAAGACTTCCTTCATGTTCCCTCCAACGAAGCTCACTTCGAAAGCGAGCGTTTGGTATGCCACAGGGGAAGCACCAGGCTTGGGAGTACCTGCCTCTGCCAAGGCTGACTTCTCAAGTCTGGTGGACTCGCCTCGGAGAACTGCTATGAGACGCTCGAAGGTTTGTTGGACCTTCTCAGACCTGGATCACTTACTGAAAGGGATGTTCAGAGCATTTGAAATGTTCAACTTTCTCGACTGGTGCCTGGGGGCCCTCAGCAAGAAAACCTCTCCTGCGGACAAAGATTCTGCCATGCTATTAATGTCCTGCATGGATAAGGCCATCAGAGATGGATCGGGCGAGCTAGCGTCGTTGTTTGTATCAGGGGTGTTGAAGAAAAGGGAACAACTGTGTACCTTCCTTTCCGCCAGCATTACACCTTGCCAACGGTCACAACTCCTTTTTGCTCCGCTCTCGAAGTTCCTCTTTCCCGAAGAGCTAGTTAAGGACTTGTCTGCTGCCCTGATACAAAAAGATACGCACGATCTTGTAGCCTCATCGGCTCGTAAGTCTAAGGTTGCCACCTCAGTCCCCAAGACTTATCGCTCCCCAGTGGCTGATACCCCGGCTACGAGGTTCATACCGCCCTTTCGTGGTAGAGCCCCCAGCCGAGGAAGCTCCCGTCCAGACTCTCACAGGAGCAAGTCTAGGAAAGGATCCAGGACATCTAAGGGAAAGAACTGACTCTCCGTTTCTCCAGACAACAGTAGGAGCCAGACTCAAGATCTTCTGGCGAGCCTGGGAGAAGAGAGGTGCAGACGCACAGTCTGTCAGTTGGCTGAGGAACGGTTACAGGATTCCATTCTGCCTCAAACCACCTCTGACCACATCGCCCATCAACCTCTCTCCCAACTACAAAGAAGAGGACAAGAGGCTAGCATTGCAACAGGAGGTGTCGCTACTTGTGCAGAAGAAGGCAGTGGTTATAGTCCGGGACCATCAATCCCCGGGCTTCTACAACCGTCTCTTTCTTGTGGCCAAGAAGACAGGAGGTTGGAGACCGGTGCTGGACGTCAGCTCTCTCAACGAGTATGTCACCAAGCAGACGTTCACGATGGAGACGACCAAGTCGGTCTTAGCAGCGGTCAGACAGGAGGACTGGATGGTCTCGTTGGACTTGAAAGATGCATACTTTCACGTTCCCATTCATCCAGACTCCCAACCTTTCCTGAGATTCGTTTTCGGAAAGGTTGTCTATCAGTTCCAAGCCCTGTGTTTTGGCCTAAGCACAGCTCCTATGGTCTTTACTCATCTGATGAGGAATGTAGCGAAATTCCTACACTTGTCGAACATCAGAGCCTCCCTCTACCTAGACGACTGGCTGTTGAGAGCCTCCACGAGTCGTCGTTGTCTGGAGAACCTCACTTGGACTTTAGACTTAATCAGAGACCTAGGTCTATTAGTCAATATAGAGAAATCTCAACTCATTCCCTCCCAATCCATTGTGTACCTGGGAATGGAGATTCGGAGTCAGGATTTTCGGGCTTTTCCATCGGCCCCCAGGATAAGCCAAGCCCTAGAGTGCATCATGAGCATGCTGAAGAGGAGCAATTGCTCAGTGAGACAGTGGATGAGTCTCACAGGGACCCTCTCATCACTGGCCCTGTTTGTCGAGCTAGGAAGACTCCACCTCCGCCCTCTTCAATTCCATCTTGCAGCTCATTGGGACAAGGGCTCGACTCTAGAAGCAGTCTCTATCCCTATCAACCAAGAGATGAAGACCACTCTCCTGTGGTGGAAGCACAATCTCCTTCTCAAGGAGGGTCTATCATTGGCCATTCAGACCCCCAATCTTCATCTCTTCTCAGATGCATCGGACTCGGGCTGGGGTGCGACCTTGGACGGACGGGAATGCTCGGGAGTATGGAACGAGGAACAAGGATTACTCCACATCAACTGCAAGGAACTGCTAGCAGTTCATCTAGCCCTGTTGAACTTCAAGTCCCTCCTGCTAGGCAAAGTGGTGGAGGTGAACTCAGACAACACCACAGCCTTGGCTTACATCTCCAAGCAAGGAGGGACCCATTCGAGGAGCCTTTACGAGATCGCAAGGGACCTCCTCATTTGGTCAAGAGGTCTAAACCTCACTCTGGTCACGAGGTTCATCCAGGGCGATATGAATGTTTCAGCGGATCGCCTAAGCAGAAGGAATCAGGTCATTCCCACGGAATGGACCCTCCACAAGAGTGTGTGCAACAGACTTTGGACCTTGTGGGGTCAACCTACCATAGATCTGTTTGCCACCTCCATAACCAAGAGACTTCCGCTGTATTGTTCCCCTGTTCCAGACCCTGCAGCAGTTCATGTGGATGCTTTTCTTCTGAACTGGTCCCATCTCGACCTGTACGCATTCCCTCCGTTCAAGATAATAAACAAAGTTCTGCAGAAATTCGTCTCGCACGAAGGGACACGGCTGACGCTGGTTGCTCCCCTTTGGCCTGCAAGAGAATGGTTCACAGAGGTACTTCAATGGCTAGTCGACTTCCCCAGGACTCTACCTCTAAGAGTGGACCTTCTACGTCAACCTCACGTAGACAGGTTGCACCCAAACCTCCACGCTCTTCGGCTGACTGCCTTCAGACTGTCGAAAGATTCGCTAGAGCTAGAGGCTTTTCGAAGGAGGCAGCCAGTGCGATTGCCAGAGCTAGAAGAGTTTCCACTCGTAGAGTCTACCAGTCTAAGTGGGAGGTCTTCCGAAGCTGGTGTAGAGCCAATTCAATATCCTCTACCAATACCTCTGTGATCCAAATAGCTGACTTCCTTCTACATCTTAGGAATGAGAGATCCCTTTCAGCACCTACGATTAAAGGATATAGGAGCATGTTGGCTTCAGTTCTCCGCCACAGAGGTTTGGACCTGTCTTCCAACAAGGACCTTCAAGACATTCTCAAGTCTTTTGAGACGTCTAAAGAACGTCGTCTTTCCACTCCAGGCTGGAATCTAGACGTAGTCTTAAGGTTCCTTATGACATCTAGGTTCGAACCTCTCCAGTCAGCTTCCTTCAAGGACCTTACCCTCAAGACTCTTTTTCTCGTTTGCCTTGCAACAGCTAAGAGAGTCAGTGAGGTTCATGCCTTCAGCAAGAACATTGGTTTCACAACCGAATCTGCAACATGTTCTTTTCAGCTTGGATTCCTAGCAAAGAACGAGCTTCCTTCACGTCCTTGGCCTAGATCGTTCGAAATACCTAGCCTCTCCAACATGGTAGGTAACGAACTAGAGAGAGTTCTTTGCCCTGTCAGAGCTCTCAAATATTATCTTAAGAGGTCTAAACCTATTCGAGGACAGTCAGAAGCCTTATGGTGTGCCATCAAGAAACCCTCGAGACCCATGTCCAAGAATGGGCTTTCGTACTATATAAGGCTTCTGATCAGAGAAGCACATTCTCACTTAAAGGAGGAAGACCTTGCATTGCTGAAGGTAAGGACCCACGAAGTAAGAGCTGTAGCTACTTCGATGGCCTTTAACAAAAACCGTTCTCTGCAGAGCATAATGGATGCAACCTATTGGAGGAGCAAGTCAGTGTTTGCATCATTTTATCTGAAAGATGTCCAGTCTCTTTACGAGAACTGCTACACCCTGGGACCATTCGTAGCAGCGAGTGCAGTAGTAGGTGAGGGCTCAGCCACTACATTCCCTTAATCCCATAACCTTTTTTAACCTTTCTCTTGAATACTTTTATTGTTGTTTTTATGGTTGTTACGGTAGGCTAAGAAGCCTTCCGCATCCTTGGATTTGGCGGGTGGTCTATTCATTCTTGAGAAGCGCCTGGGTTAAAGGTTTGGTAGAGGTCCTTTAGTAGGGGTTGCAACCCCGTGTACTTTGGCACCTTTGGGTTGATTCAGCCTCCAAGAGGAACGCTGCGCTCAGTAAGGAAGACGAACTTTAAATAAAGAGGCAGAGTAACGGTTCTATTCGACTTCCTTACCAGGTACTTATTATTTCATTGTTATTTGAGATAACTGTTATATGAAATATGGGATACTTAGCTATCCTTTAATCTTGTACACTGGTTTTCACCCACCTCCCTGGGTGTGAATCAGCTACATGATTATCGGGTAAGTTTAATATTGAAAAATGTTATTTTTATTAATAAAATAAATTTTTGAATATACTTACCCGATAATCATGATTTAATCGACCCTCCCTTCCTCCCCAGAGAGAACCAGTGGACCGAGGAATAATTGAGGAGGTGTCAACAACAAGTACTTGAGTACCTGGCCACAGGTGGCGCTGGTAAGTACACCCCCTTCTAGTATTGTGATAGCTGGCGTATCCCTCCATAGAATTCTGTCGGGCAACGGAGTTGACAGCTACATGATTATCGGGTAAGTATATTCAAAAATTTATTTTATTAATAAAAATAACATTTTATTTTACTAATGAAAATAACATTGTGTCACGTGGTAGCCCGGGGAAATCTGGTAAAACTCGCTGGTAAAGAGACTGATGTCTCACCAGGTAAATCCTCGGACAGCTAGATTAGTGTCAGGTTCAGATTTCTTTAAAAAATCCTCCTCTACCCATGAGGCAGCCTCATGCTTATGAGGAGCCTCATGCTATGCGGCATCCTCCTCAAACCATGAGGCAAAAGCCTCATGCTATGCGGCAACCGCCTCAACCCATGAGGCAGGAGCCTCATATTATGCGGCATCCTCCTCAACGCATGCGGCATAAGCCTCATCCCTTGCAGCTTGAGCCTCATCCCATGCAGCATGAGTCTCATACCATGCAGCATGAGCCTCATCCCATGCAGCATGAGCCTCATCCCATGCAGCATAAGCCGCACGCCATGCAACATGCTCTGCTTACCTTACAGCATGCTCTACATACAGCATGCTCTGCATACCTTACCGCATGCTTCTCAGTCACACATCTTTGGTTGTTGCCAACTCACTAGACTGTCAAGCAGTTTCTTACGTTGCCTTCTAGTCTGCTGCTTTTGCACCAGTGAAACCCTCACTGAGAGAACTTAGCTTTTCTCGGATATGGTTCCTGTAGATGAGAAAGTGCTATTCTCCCTCCTTCTGATTTTCCCTTGAGGACTCTGTCATTTGGAGAGGAGCCTTTAGCTGCTTAGCCTCCTATGGACTTTTATTTAAGCATAGCATGCTTCCAGGGAGGGTAATGGTTCCACTTCAGTCGCTAACCCCGTCTGTTACCACACCTGCTCCCATAGACCTTGAGCTGTGTTGCAAGACATGCTGTCCAAGCTTAGTCCTTGTTAGAGGATTTTTTGTTTACGGAGTCAGTGTGTCACTGGGAAGACGTTCAACAACCAGCAGAAGTGTCTTGTTGTGACGCAGTGCGGCAACCTCAGCAACCCGATAAGGAGTTGTCTGTACGACCCAGACAGTCTAGACAGCTTCGGGTTGTCACTGTACTTCCTCGCTTCCCCATGGTTGACAGTTCACAGACTGTGCAGCAGTACCATGATCTTGTGTCCGGCTCCGTCAGACGACTAGCTTTTAAGAGCTCCCACAAGTCGTCGCTGTCTGCAGATTCTCAGATGGACTATGGATCTGACCAAGGAACTGGGCCTCCTGGTCAATTTTGAGGAGTCCCAGCTCGTCCCATCCCAGACCATTGTCTACCTGGGTATGGATCTTCAGAGTCGAGCTTTTCGGGCTTTTCCGTCGGCCCCAAAGATATACTAAGCCCTAGATTGCATCCAGAGCATGCTGAGAAGGAACCGATGCTCAGTCAGGTAGTGGATGAGTCTAACAGGGACACTTTCATCGCTGGCACTGTTCATCGAGTTAGGGAGACCCCACCTCCCCCCCTTCAGTATCATCTAGCGGCTCACTGGATAAAGGACATGACGCTAGAGACGATCTCAGTTCCTGTTTCCGAAGAGAGGAGGTCTACTCTCACGTGGTGAAAGAACAGCTTTCTTCTCAAGGAAGTCTACCTTTGGCTGTTCAGAAACCCGACCGCCGTCTCTTCTCTGACGCATCAGACACGGGCTGGGGTGCGACTTTGGACGGACAGGAATGCTCGGGAACATGGAATCAGGAGCTAAGGACACTTCACATCTATTGCAAGGAGCTGTTGGCGGTTCATCTGACCTTGATAAACTTCAAGTCCCTCCAGCTTAACAAGGTGGTGGACGTGGACTCTGACAACACCACAGCCTTGGCTTACATCTCCAAGCAGGGAGGGACTCATTCGTGGAAGTTGTTCTAGATCGCAAGGGACCTCCTCATCTGGTTAAAAGATCGAAAGCTCACGCTGGTAACGAGGTTCATTCAGGGCGATATGAATGTCATGGCAGATCGCCTTAGCCGGAAGGGTCAGGTCATCCCCACAGAGTGGACCCTTCACAAGAATGTTTGCAGCAGACTTTGGGCCCTGTGGGGTCAGCCAACCATAGATCTGTTCGCTACCTCGATAACCTAGAGGCTCCCGTTGTATTGTTCTCCGATTCCAGACCCAGCAGCAGTTCACGTGGATGCTTTTCTGCTGGATTGGTCCCATCTCGACCTGTATGCATTCCCGCCGTTCAAGATTGTCAACAGGGTACTTCAGAAGTTCGCCTCTCGCAAAGGGACACGGCTGACGTTGGTTGGCTCCGCTCTGGCCCGCGAGAGAATGGTTCATAGAGGTACTGCAATGGCTGGTCGACATTCCCAGGACTCTTCCTCTAGGAGTGGACCTTCTACGTCTACCTCACGTAAAGAAGGTACATCCAAACCTCCACGCTCTTCGTCTGACTGCCTTCAGACTTTCGAAAGACTCTCAAGAGCTAGGGGCTTTTCGAAGGAGGCAGCCAGAGCGATTGCCAGAGCAAGGAGGACATCCACTCTCAGAGTCTATCAGTCTAAAGGGGGAAGTCTTCCGAAGCTGG
>NC_090751.1:91487023-91549494 GCF_036898095.1 Palaemon carinicauda | reverse complement strand
CTGTCTCCTACTAATACTATAGCTACCCCTTAAACATTCTCTCCTACATCTAGTTTTTCTTTAACGAAATATAGGGAGGACTAACCTAAACTTGTTGACAGTGGCGCACGCCATGCTCGTGACGTCACAGCGTAGATACGCACAACAGATGGCCTTAGTGGTAACCCCGGCGTATGTTGGTTCTTTCCTTAAACTACATGGGTCGAGATTAAATTCATAAACTGCCTTTTTGATACAAATTCCAATAATGCTAAATTAATGCATCTTATATTTCTCAATACCAATTAAGGTTTGTTAATTTTAAGATGTATGCCCATCGTACCAGTCCATTGCTAATTAATCATTTTAAATATTAATTTTTAGCAAGCCAGATTAGGTAGGATTGTTGTATATATAACCTCCCTCAGAGCAGCAAGATTTATCTGAGTATTTAGTACAAAATCCTGCCTCCTCTGCGCTCCTTGCAAGAAAATATTGCCCTGTCCTGAAGTCCCGATATGGCATCCCCAATGGATTACCATGCGCATCGAGCTCCTCACCTGTCTGGAAAGGTGAAGCCAGGTGATCTCTTCGACCGTAGTGTCGAGGGCATTCTACGAGAAGCTGCCCTGGCTTGCTGACCTGCCTGGTCATTGAACCCATGTACTTCTGGCTCACCCCTCGCACCCTCTCTCCCAAAACTCGACTCACAAAAGGTTGTTGCCGGTCGGAGAGATTGAGAAGAAGAGGACCCTGGTGTACCTAGTTGCAGCCACAGTGAGAATTCTTGGGGTGAGCCAGGCAAGAGTGCAGCGTGCCCATTAGTGCAACAACCAGGTCAACAGCTATCAAGGGCATAGGACTAATCTTAAAGGAGTGCAGGTACTACATCAATGGCCATTTAGTTTTCCCCCATTTTTTATTAGCTTAGACTAATTTTAACTTTATAGGGAACCTGGCTAATTACACTATTCGGACTGTGTGCGGTGGGATTGTGTGTAAATATCTTTCCATTATTATTTCTTGTTTGAGACTAGCATAGTCTCTGGGTCACGTGGGCCACGTGCCAGACCCCATTTTGATTTTGATTGTTGCAGACCACGTGTCTAACCCATCATTTTCATTATTTGAATTGCATCTCTTTTTATTCCATTTTTGTGTTGTTAAGATGTCCGTTTCTTTGATGTAAATTTGCGAAATAAATCAATATTAGGTTAATTAAACCTCCTTAGTATTTTTGCTCCCTCATTTATTTTAATGTATGAAATGAATAATTGATTACGGGACAAAATACCCAATATTTAAAGAGTAAGTCTATAGGTGGTAACAGCGAGGAACTTTGCATTAATATATTTGCTTCGAAGGTAAAGATCCTTATCTTTAAACTTTTAAACTACTTTACATCACTGCTCCCATTTTGGATTTTGTCTACCTTACATTAACGTAAAATAACTGTCCAGCATCTCATTGGGGTCACTGGGACGGAGCCGGAACAGAGCCTGAGAATGAGAGGACTATAGACCTGACAAAGCTAGAGTAGGCCATAAATTATTCTTAATCCTACGTGTGGAGTGCTTAGGCCTCTGGACAGTAAAAATTTCCCTTTTGTATTTGAGTGATGGTTTGTGAATTGTGACAGTAAAGTATTAGCAGGGTGTTTGTGCCCCGAGAGTAAGTGCTCCTATCCTCCCCTGTTGAACTTTTATGTAACTGTTATAAGGAGACTTTCCCGGACTAAGTTCCCACTCAGAACGTAACCATTAAAAAATTCTCCACACGAGTGGTCCTTCGAACCGGATCTTTTACCTTTGACTTGTGAAGCATTAACGTAATTAATCAGCTTGATTAAGCATATAGTAACTCGCTATATCACTTACCCACACGCACACAGCCAGTTTGTCGAATGTGTAATGCCCAGACTTTAATTGGGAAGAGAAATTTGTAATCATCATGATCTTTTTGTATCGACCACGTGTTTAAGGAAAGAACTACGTAACCAGGTTAATTGTTGCTTGAATGTTCTCTACAGAAAGACTAGAATTTGTCGTAGGAACTTCACTTTGTCTCGGATCCGTTCACCCACGTGTGGCGGAATCCACTTATACCAGAAAGTTCTAAGCTACTTGAACTAAGGTTTTTGTTGTTCAGACGCCCGTGATTACTGCTCAGCTAGAGCACCGGTGTACTCGTCCTGTCAACTAATTTTGCTAGCTAAGCATCTAATTTGTAACATTTTGTACCTTGGTCTACCTTCCTTTGTGTCGTTTACCTTCCCTAACCAACCTTAACTTTTCTAACTAATGTTCCCGTATACCTAGCACGTGTCCTTGTCCTACCGAGCGAATTGGCGTAACATAATTTTAAGTCTTCTTACGAGTAACGTAGAAACTTAACCCCAAGTCCGTTTCATTCCACGTGTTTGTTCCGAGATGGCGGATCTTGTTTACAGCCCAAACTAAGGGTTCGTAATTGTTTGCTACCGTAAGTAAATTACTGCGTGTAGTTAATTTAATTTCCTTTAGCGAGGAAATATTGTTTTTTGTCCTTTAGCGAGGATATTTTTGTTTTACCTCCGCGTGAGGGAAATTTCATATTGTTTAGCCTCCAAGAGAGTGCACTTTAAAATCTAAGTCGCTGCCTTGTGCGCCAATCTACATTTTGATAGTTCAGTGGTCGCCTTAGTGCACCCGTAATTGTGAAATCGTCACAACAGTGTCAGCCTCGACCTGTTATTTTCACTTTTAACTTACCCTTTTTGCATTCATAAGCCCATGTGCTTTCTAATATGTTCTACTTTAAAGTAAACTGATTAGTCATTATCGCCACGTGCGTAAATGATTCATTTTAGCAAAGTCCTAAAGTCACGTGACCTGGGCATCGTCTGCTTTGTTGGATCCCGGTCACTTTGAATTTTAAAGTAATTTCGTGATTTATATGTTTTTTGTCCATTTAACTTTTTCCTCCCATCATGAGTAAATTTAAATGTTTAATTATCAACCTTGTAAATTTGTAAAGTTTCATTTTTACATTCCTTTAAAATTCAGATTTATCCCTTGTTTTGTTTTACGAATCCGTTCATCAAAACGTGGTCATTCCAAGATGGCGGACTTCATGCTTAACGTAAACAACCCTTCACCGCCTAAGGCGGAAACGCTTAGCCCCGAGGAGATTAACGCTAGGCTTAAGGAACAGGAATTAACATTCACCTTTGTTTGTGAGGACGCAGACCTCGCACTTCATGGTCTGGCTTCTGTAGATTTTCCCAACATGGGTCCTGAAGCCGTGGGTCATTTTAAAAGTGAAATTAGTAAAGTAAGAGACGAACTTAACCATTACAAGAATTTTTGGAGACGTCATTACGACCATCCTATTGTCAAATTAAATTATCCAGTGCTTGCTGCCTGTTCGAGTAAAGTTGAGATTGCTTTTAATAGCCTCATGGCTCATCCCAATTTAATAATTAAACCTAATCAGTCCTTGTTCTTCTTCGAATGCAACACCTTCAGTGACACGTCCCCTAATTGTTACTTCTAACGTATCGGCAGTCAAGCACAATGTTCATAATTTTTGTCTCAATTCCCCAACCAGTAAAAATCATCACATTTCAATACTATGTTGCCAACACGGCATACGATTAGTAATTTTGTGTCAGCCCCACCTGCTCTGTCCTCATCTCCGAACCTTAAGCCACCCGCGTTTCATCGCCCTCAACCCCCTTTGTCTTTGCCGCCGGTGACAGTCCGTCCCGGAGGAAATACCATTCATCGTCTTTAACATGGACCCCCCTCGTGGTAGCGCAAATACCACTCAACCTAACCGTGTGCTTGAAGGCCAGCAGAGGCCTGTACCGGTAGTAGATTCATTCATTAAAACCGTACCATTCCATGGACCAGTGCTCACGTTGCCTGATTGTCCTATTCTTAAGACCGTAACTTCCGCTCCAACCCGTGTCAAAGCTAAACCATCCCCGTTAGGATTTGAAACCCGCCCTCAGAAAGAGCCGCGTGATCGCAAGGTTAAGACTTTAGTTGTCAGAAATGAACCTTGCGCACTGACGGTGGATTTAGCGAAGGTCACACATGTAGACCTAGCACCGGAGCTTAGAGCCTGTTTACGATTCACTTTGCTTGAGGATAACGGTACATTGAACGCCATTCATTATTTTCATTCACTTTTATATGGCGCAACTTTAAGCATTTATTATTATTGCCAAGTCGTACAGCAGCACTTTCCAGGTCAATCACTTGCTTTAACCTCAAAGCGTAAATTTAATTTTTGCCTTGACAACTTGTCATGTTGCTATAATCCCCCTGACATCCTTCAGCTCGTGCTGAAATTAAGGTTTGTTTTTAATGTTCCCATCTTAAACGTTTCCCTTGAAGATGACATCCAAGACCTTAGTTGTCAGAAATACGATGTCCCCATGGACCTAGTTCGTCTCACTTTGTCATTCAAACTAGAGTCAGATGATTTTTCCAATTTTTACGCTGAGAATAAGATAACTTTTCTCCTTTTGTCAGGCGACAAATACAAAGTTTTCAGTACGCCAGTAATTTTATTTGTAGAAATATTTTATGTAAAACGTTGGGTGTCAGACCGGGATTGGGATTCACCCCCATAATTTTTAATTTGTCATTTGGCCTGACTTGTTGCTGAACTCGACCGTTATTGGCATACGTTTTGTTTGCTCTATCCGTACCCCTAGGGTGGGAAGAATTGAGTATTTTTAATCGTTTAATTACCATTGCATCGTACGCTTAAAGTTAACACTGATCATTTACTTATCTTAACGCTTCCGTGAAGCATTGCCTGCGTGGTTCAATTATCCCCAAATTCACGTGAAAGCATAACTTTTGATTCAATTGATTTCAATTAACGTTAAAGGCGTTTTGTTAACTTTAAACGGACGATGATGTGAAGAACGACTTCACTCTTCATTCAGCCAGTAAGCTTATCTCACTCATACTAACAAGTAGTTGAATCACATTTGCCGGAACTAACCCCTCTCCCTTTTTTCTCCCCTTTATCCCCAGGGTGTGAAGAATTTTCTTCACTCTTCTTCTTTTAATCGTATTTTTAGCTGTCTCCTACTAATACTATAGCTACCCCTTAAACATTCTCTCCTACATCTAGTTTTCTTTAACGAAATATAGGGAGGACTAACCTAAACTTGTTGACAGTGGCGCACGCCATGCTCGTGACGTCACAGCGTAGATACGCACAACAGATGGCCTTAGTGGTAACCCCGGCGTATGTTGGTTCTTTCCTTAAACTACATGGGTCGAGATTAAATTCATAAACTGCCTTTTTGATACAAATTCCAATAATGCTAAATTAATGCATCTTATATTTCTCAATACCAATTAAGGTTTGTTAATTTTAAGATGTATGCCCATCGTACCAGTCCATTGCTAATTAATCATTTTAAATATTAATTTTTAGCAAGCCAGATTAGGTAGGATTGTTGTATATATAACCTCCCTCAGAGCAGCAAGATTTATCTGAGTATTTAGTACAAAATCCTGCCTCCTCTGCGCTCCTTGCAAGAAAATATTGCCCTGTCCTGAAGTCCCGATATGGCATCCCCAATGGATTACCATGCGCATCGAGCTCCTCACCTGTCTGGAAAGGTGAAGCCAGGTGATCTCTTCGACCGTAGTGTCGAGGGCATTCTACGAGAAGCTGCCCTGGCTTGCTGACCTGCCTGGTCATTGAACCCATGTACTTCTGGCTCACCCCTCGCACCCTCTCTCCCAAAACTCGACTCACAAAAGGTTGTTGCCGGTCGGAGAGATTGAGAAGAAGAGGACCCTGGTGTACCTAGTTGCAGCCACAGTGAGAATTCTTGGGGTGAGCCAGGCAAGAGTGCAGCGTGCCCATTAGTGCAACAACCAGGTCAACAGCTATCAAGGGCATAGGACTAATCTTAAAGGAGTGCAGGTACTACATCAATGGCCATTTAGTTTTCCCCCATTTTTTATTAGCTTAGACTAATTTTAACTTTATAGGGAACCTGGCTAATTACACTATTCGGACTGTGTGCGGTGGGATTGTGTGTAAATATCTTTCCATTATTATTTCTTGTTTGAGACTAGCATAGTCTCTGGGTCACGTGGGCCACGTGCCAGACCCCATTTTGATTTTGATTGTTGCAGACCACGTGTCTAACCCATCATTTTCATTATTTGAATTGCATCTCTTTTTATTCCATTTTTGTGTTGTTAAGATGTCCGTTTCTTTGATGTAAATTTGCGAAATAAATCAATATTAGGTTAATTAAACCTCCTTAGTATTTTTGCTCCCTCATTTATTTTAATGTATGAAATGAATAATTGATTACGGGACAAAATACCCAATATTTAAAGAGTAAGTCTATAGGTGGTAACAGCGAGGAACTTTGCATTAATATATTTGCTTCGAAGGTAAAGATCCTTATCTTTAAACTTTTAAACTACTTTACATCACTGCTCCCATTTTGGATTTTGTCTACCTTACATTAACGTAAAATAACTGTCCAGCATCTCATTGGGGTCACTGGGACGGAGCCGGAACAGAGCCTGAGAATGAGAGGGACTATAGACCTGACAAAGCTAGAGTAGGCCATAAATTATTCTTAATCCTACGTGTGGAGTGCTTAGGCCTCTGGACAGTAAAATTTCCCTTTTGTATTTGAGTGATGGTTTGTGAATTGTGACAGTAAAGTATTAGCAGGGTGTTTGTGCCCCGAGAGTAAGTGCTCCTATCCTCCCCTGTTGAACTTTATGTAACTGTTATAAGGAGACTTTCCCGGACTAAGTTCCCACTCAGAACGTAACCATTAAAAAATTCTCCACACGAGTGGTCCTTCGAACCGGATCTTTTACCTTTGACTTGTGAAGCATTAACGTAATTAATCAGCTTGATTAAGCATATAGTAACTCGCTATATCACTTACCCACACGCACACAGCCAGTTTGTCGAATGTGTAATGCCCAGACTTTAATTGGGAAGAGAAATTTGTAATCATCATGATCTTTTTGTATCGACCACGTGTTTAAGGAAAGAACTACGTAACCAGGTTAATTTGTTGCTTGAATGTTCTCTACAGAAAGACTAGAATTTGTCGTAGGAACTTCACTTTGTCTCGGATCCGTTCACCCACGTGTGGCGGAATCCACTTATACCAGAAAGTTCTAAGCTACTTGAACTAAGGTTTTTGTTGTTCAGACGCCCGTGATTACTGCTCAGCTAGAGCACCGGTGTACTCGTCCTGTCAACTAATTTTGCTAGCTAAGCATCTAATTTGTAACATTTTGTACCTTGGTCTACCTTCCTTTGTGTCGTTTACCTTCCCTAACCAACCTTAACTTTTCTAACTAATGTTCCCGTATACCTAGCACGTGTCCTTGTCCTACCGAGCGAATTGGCGTAACATAATTTTAAGTCTTCTTACGAGTAACGTAGAAACTTAACCCCAAGTCCGTTTCATTCCACGTGTTTGTTCCGAGATGGCGGATCTTGTTTACAGCCCAAACTAAGGGTTCGTAATTGTTTGCTACCGTAAGTAAATTACTGCGTGTAGTTAATTTAATTTCCTTTAGCGAGGAAATATTGTTTTTGTCCTTTAGCGAGGATATTTTTGTTTTACCTCCGCGTGAGGGAAATTTCATATTGTTTAGCCTCCAAGAGAGTGCACTTTAAAATCTAAGTCGCTGCCTTGTGCGCCAATCTACATTTTGAATAGTTCAGTGGTCGCCTTAGTGCACCCGTAATTGTGAAATCGTCACAACAGTGTCAGCCTCGACCTGTTATTTTCACTTTTAACTTACCCTTTTTGCATTCATAAGCCCATGTGCTTTCTAATATGTTCTACTTTAAAGTAAACTGATTAGTCATTATCGCCACGTGCGTAAATGATTCATTTTAGCAAAGTCTAAAGTCACGTGACCTGGGCATCGTCTGCTTTGTTGGACCCGGTCACTTTGAATTTTAAAGTAATTTCGTGATTTATATGTTTTTTGTCCATTTAACTTTTTCCTCCCATCATGAGTAAATTTAAATGTTTAATTATCAACCTTGTAAATTTGTAAAGTTTCATTTTTACATTCCTTTAAAATTCAGATTTATCCCTTGTTTTGTTTTACGAATCCGTTCATCAAAACGTGGTCATTCCAAGATGGCGGACTTCATGCTTAACGTAAACAACCCTTCACCGCCTAAGGCGGAAACGCTTAGCCCCGAGGAGATTAACGCTAGGCTTAAGGAACAGGAATTAACATTCACCTTTGTTTGTGAGGACGCAGACCTCGCACTTCATGGTCTGGCTTCTGTAGATTTTCCCAACATGGGTCCTGAAGCCGTGGGTCATTTTAAAAGTGAAATTAGTAAAGTAAGAGACGAACTTAACCATTACAAGAATTTTTGGAGACGTCATTACGACCATCCTATTGTCAAATTAAATTATCCAGTGCTTGCTGCCTGTTCGAGTAAAGTTGAGATTGCTTTTAATAGCCTCATGGCTCATCCCAATTTAATAATTAAACCTAATCAGTCTTGTTCTTCTTCGAATGCAACACCTTCAGTGACACGTCCCCTAATTGTTACTTCTAACGTATCGGCAGTCAAGCACAATGTTCATAATTTTGTCTCAATTCCCCAACCAGTAAAATCATCACATTTCAATACTATGTTGCCAACACGGCATACGATTAGTAATTTTGTGTCAGCCCCACCTGCTCTGTCCTCATCTCCGAACCTTAAGCCACCCGCGTTTCATCGCCCTCAACCCCCTTTGTCTTTGCCGCCGGTGACAGTCCGTCCCGGAGGAAATACCATTCATCGTCTTAACATGGACCCCCCTCGTGGTAGCGCAAATACCACTCAACCTAACCGTGTGCTTGAAGGCCAGCAGAGGCCTGTACCGGTAGTAGATTCATTCATTAAAACCGTACCATTCCATGGACCAGTGCTCACGTTGCCTGATTGTCCTATTCTTAAGACCGTAACTTCCGCTCCAACCCGTGTCAAAGCTAAACCATCCCCGTTAGGATTTGAAACCCGCCCTCAGAAAGAGCCGCGTGATCGCAAGGTTAAGACTTTAGTTGTCAGAAATGAACCTTGCGCACTGACGGTGGATTTAGCGAAGGTCACACATGTAGACCTAGCACCGGAGCTTAGAGCCTGTTTACGATTCACTTTGCTTGAGGATAACGGTACATTGAACGCCATTCATTATTTTCATTCACTTTTATATGGCGCAACTTTAAGCATTTATTATTATTGCCAAGTCGTACAGCAGCACTTTCCAGGTCAATCACTTGCTTTAACCTCAAAGCGTAAATTTAATTTTTGCCTTGACAACTTGTCATGTTGCTATAATCCCCCTGACATCCTTCAGCTCGTGCTGAAATTAAGGTTTGTTTTTAATGTTCCCATCTTAAACGTTTCCCTTGAAGATGACATCCAAGACCTTAGTTGTCAGAAATACGATGTCCCCATGGACCTAGTTCGTCTCACTTTGTCATTCAAACTAGAGTCAGATGATTTTTCCAATTTTTACGCTGAGAATAAGATAACTTTTCTCCTTTTGTCAGGCGACAAATACAAAGTTTTCAGTACGCCAGTAATTTTATTTGTAGAAATATTTTATGTAAAACGTTGGGTGTCAGACCGGGATTGGGATTCACCCCCATAATTTTTAATTTGTCATTTGGCCTGACTTGTTGCTGAACTCGACCGTTATTGGCATACGTTTTGTTTGCTCTATCCGTACCCCTAGGGTGGGAAGAATTGAGTATTTTTAATCGTTTAATTACCATTGCATCGTACGCTTAAAGTTAACACTGATCATTTACTTATCTTAACGCTTCCGTGAAGCATTGCCTGCGTGGTTCAATTATCCCCAAATTCACGTGAAAGCATAACTTTTGATTCAATTGATTTCAATTAACGTTAAAGGCGTTTTGTTAACTTTAAACGGACGATGATGTGAAGAACGACTTCACTCTTCATTCAGCCAGTAAGCTTATCTCACTCATACTAACAAGTAGTTGAATCACATTTGCCGGAACTAACCCCTCTCCCTTTTTTCTCCCCTTTATCCCCAGGGTGTGAAGAATTTTCTTCACTCTTCTTCTTTTAATCGTATTTTTAGCTGTCTCCTACTAATACTATAGCTACCCCTTAAACATTCTCTCCTACATCTAGTTTTCTTTAACGAAATATAGGGAGGACTAACCTAAACTTGTTGACAGTGGCGCACGCCATGCTCGTGACGTCACAGCGTAGATACGCACAACAGATGGCCTTAGTGGTAACCCCGGCGTATGTTGGTTCTTTCCTTAAACTACATGGGTCGAGATTAAATTCATAAACTGCCTTTTTGATACAAATTCCAATAATGCTAAATTAATGCATCTTATATTTCTCAATACCAATTAAGGTTTGTTAATTTTAAGATGTATGCCCATCGTACCAGTCCATTGCTAATTAATCATTTTAAATATTAATTTTTAGCAAGCCAGATTAGGTAGGATTGTTGTATATATAACCTCCCTCAGAGCAGCAAGATTTATCTGAGTATTTAGTACAAAATCCTGCCTCCTCTGCGCTCCTTGCAAGAAAATATTGCCCTGTCCTGAAGTCCCGATATGGCATCCCCAATGGATTACCATGCGCATCGAGCTCCTCACCTGTCTGGAAAGGTGAAGCCAGGTGATCTCTTCGACCGTAGTGTCGAGGGCATTCTACGAGAAGCTGCCCTGGCTTGCTGACCTGCCTGGTCATTGAACCCATGTACTTCTGGCTCACCCCTCGCACCCTCTCTCCCAAAACTCGACTCACAAAAGGTTGTTGCCGGTCGGAGAGATTGAGAAGAAGAGGACCCTGGTGTACCTAGTTGCAGCCACAGTGAGAATTCTTGGGGTGAGCCAGGCAAGAGTGCAGCGTGCCCATTAGTGCAACAACCAGGTCAACAGCTATCAAGGGCATAGGACTAATCTTAAAGGAGTGCAGGTACTACATCAATGGCCATTTAGTTTTCCCCCATTTTTTATTAGCTTAGACTAATTTTAACTTTATAGGGAACCTGGCTAATTACACTATTCGGACTGTGTGCGGTGGGATTGTGTGTAAATATCTTTCCATTATTATTTCTTGTTTGAGACTAGCATAGTCTCTGGGTCACGTGGGCCACGTGCCAGACCCCATTTTGATTTTGATTGTTGCAGACCACGTGTCTAACCCATCATTTTCATTATTTGAATTGCATCTCTTTTTATTCCATTTTTGTGTTGTTAAGATGTCCGTTTCTTTGATGTAAATTTGCGAAATAAATCAATATTAGGTTAATTAAACCTCCTTAGTATTTTTGCTCCCTCATTTATTTTAATGTATGAAATGAATAATTGATTACGGGACAAAATACCCAATATTTAAAGAGTAAGTCTATAGGTGGTAACAGCGAGGAACTTTGCATTAATATATTTGCTTCGAAGGTAAAGATCCTTATCTTTAAACTTTTAAACTACTTTACATCACTGCTCCCATTTTGGATTTTGTCTACCTTACATTAACGTAAAATAACTGTCCAGCATCTCATTGGGGTCACTGGGACGGAGCCGGAACAGAGCCTGAGAATGAGAGGACTATAGACCTGACAAAGCTAGAGTAGGCCATAAATTATTCTTAATCCTACGTGTGGAGTGCTTAGGCCTCTGGACAGTAAAATTTCCCTTTTGTATTTGAGTGATGGTTTGTGAATTGTGACAGTAAAGTATTAGCAGGGTGTTTGTGCCCCGAGAGTAAGTGCTCCTATCCTCCCCTGTTGAACTTTATGTAACTGTTATAAGGAGACTTTCCCGGACTAAGTTCCCACTCAGAACGTAACCATTAAAAAATTCTCCACACGAGTGGTCCTTCGAACCGGATCTTTTACCTTTGACTTGTGAAGCATTAACGTAATTAATCAGCTTGATTAAGCATATAGTAACTCGCTATATCACTTACCCACACGCACACAGCCAGTTTGTCGAATGTGTAATGCCCAGACTTTAATTGGGAAGAGAAATTTGTAATCATCATGATCTTTTTGTATCGACCACGTGTTTAAGGAAAGAACTACGTAACCAGGTTAATTTGTTGCTTGAATGTTCTCTACAGAAAGACTAGAATTTGTCGTAGGAACTTCACTTTGTCTCGGATCCGTTCACCCACGTGTGGCGGAATCCACTTATACCAGAAAGTTCTAAGCTACTTGAACTAAGGTTTTTGTTGTTCAGACGCCCGTGATTACTGCTCAGCTAGAGCACCGGTGTACTCGTCCTGTCAACTAATTTTGCTAGCTAAGCATCTAATTTGTAACATTTTGTACCTTGGTCTACCTTCCTTTGTGTCGTTTACCTTCCCTAACCAACCTTAACTTTTCTAACTAATGTTCCCGTATACCTAGCACGTGTCCTTGTCCTACCGAGCGAATTGGCGTAACATAATTTTAAGTCTTCTTACGAGTAACGTAGAAACTTAACCCCAAGTCCGTTTCATTCCACGTGTTTGTTCCGAGATGGCGGATCTTGTTTACAGCCCAAACTAAGGGTTCGTAATTGTTTGCTACCGTAAGTAAATTACTGCGTGTAGTTAATTTAATTTCCTTTAGCGAGGAAATATTGTTTTTGTCCTTTAGCGAGGATATTTTTGTTTTACCTCCGCGTGAGGGAAATTTCATATTGTTTAGCCTCCAAGAGAGTGCACTTTAAAATCTAAGTCGCTGCCTTGTGCGCCAATCTACATTTTGAATAGTTCAGTGGTCGCCTTAGTGCACCCGTAATTGTGAAATCGTCACAACAGTGTCAGCCTCGACCTGTTATTTTCACTTTTAACTTACCCTTTTTGCATTCATAAGCCCATGTGCTTTCTAATATGTTCTACTTTAAAGTAAACTGATTAGTCATTATCGCCACGTGCGTAAATGATTCATTTTAGCAAAGTCTAAAGTCACGTGACCTGGGCATCGTCTGCTTTGTTGGACCCGGTCACTTTGAATTTTAAAGTAATTTCGTGATTTATATGTTTTTTGTCCATTTAACTTTTTCCTCCCATCATGAGTAAATTTAAATGTTTAATTATCAACCTTGTAAATTTGTAAAGTTTCATTTTTACATTCCTTTAAAATTCAGATTTATCCCTTGTTTTGTTTTACGAATCCGTTCATCAAAACGTGGTCATTCCAAGATGGCGGACTTCATGCTTAACGTAAACAACCCTTCACCGCCTAAGGCGGAAACGCTTAGCCCCGAGGAGATTAACGCTAGGCTTAAGGAACAGGAATTAACATTCACCTTTGTTTGTGAGGACGCAGACCTCGCACTTCATGGTCTGGCTTCTGTAGATTTTCCCAACATGGGTCCTGAAGCCGTGGGTCATTTTAAAAGTGAAATTAGTAAAGTAAGAGACGAACTTAACCATTACAAGAATTTTTGGAGACGTCATTACGACCATCCTATTGTCAAATTAAATTATCCAGTGCTTGCTGCCTGTTCGAGTAAAGTTGAGATTGCTTTTAATAGCCTCATGGCTCATCCCAATTTAATAATTAAACCTAATCAGTCTTGTTCTTCTTCGAATGCAACACCTTCAGTGACACGTCCCCTAATTGTTACTTCTAACGTATCGGCAGTCAAGCACAATGTTCATAATTTTGTCTCAATTCCCCAACCAGTAAAATCATCACATTTCAATACTATGTTGCCAACACGGCATACGATTAGTAATTTTGTGTCAGCCCCACCTGCTCTGTCCTCATCTCCGAACCTTAAGCCACCCGCGTTTCATCGCCCTCAACCCCCTTTGTCTTTGCCGCCGGTGACAGTCCGTCCCGGAGGAAATACCATTCATCGTCTTAACATGGACCCCCCTCGTGGTAGCGCAAATACCACTCAACCTAACCGTGTGCTTGAAGGCCAGCAGAGGCCTGTACCGGTAGTAGATTCATTCATTAAAACCGTACCATTCCATGGACCAGTGCTCACGTTGCCTGATTGTCCTATTCTTAAGACCGTAACTTCCGCTCCAACCCGTGTCAAAGCTAAACCATCCCCGTTAGGATTTGAAACCCGCCCTCAGAAAGAGCCGCGTGATCGCAAGGTTAAGACTTTAGTTGTCAGAAATGAACCTTGCGCACTGACGGTGGATTTAGCGAAGGTCACACATGTAGACCTAGCACCGGAGCTTAGAGCCTGTTTACGATTCACTTTGCTTGAGGATAACGGTACATTGAACGCCATTCATTATTTTCATTCACTTTTATATGGCGCAACTTTAAGCATTTATTATTATTGCCAAGTCGTACAGCAGCACTTTCCAGGTCAATCACTTGCTTTAACCTCAAAGCGTAAATTTAATTTTTGCCTTGACAACTTGTCATGTTGCTATAATCCCCCTGACATCCTTCAGCTCGTGCTGAAATTAAGGTTTGTTTTTAATGTTCCCATCTTAAACGTTTCCCTTGAAGATGACATCCAAGACCTTAGTTGTCAGAAATACGATGTCCCCATGGACCTAGTTCGTCTCACTTTGTCATTCAAACTAGAGTCAGATGATTTTTCCAATTTTTACGCTGAGAATAAGATAACTTTTCTCCTTTTGTCAGGCGACAAATACAAAGTTTTCAGTACGCCAGTAATTTTATTTGTAGAAATATTTTATGTAAAACGTTGGGTGTCAGACCGGGATTGGGATTCACCCCCATAATTTTTAATTTGTCATTTGGCCTGACTTGTTGCTGAACTCGACCGTTATTGGCATACGTTTTGTTTGCTCTATCCGTACCCCTAGGGTGGGAAGAATTGAGTATTTTTAATCGTTTAATTACCATTGCATCGTACGCTTAAAGTTAACACTGATCATTTACTTATCTTAACGCTTCCGTGAAGCATTGCCTGCGTGGTTCAATTATCCCCAAATTCACGTGAAAGCATAACTTTTGATTCAATTGATTTCAATTAACGTTAAAGGCGTTTTGTTAACTTTAAACGGACGATGATGTGAAGAACGACTTCACTCTTCATTCAGCCAGTAAGCTTATCTCACTCATACTAACAAGTAGTTGAATCACATTTGCCGGAACTAACCCCTCTCCCTTTTTTCTCCCCTTTATCCCCAGGGTGTGAAGAATTTTCTTCACTCTTCTTCTTTTAATCGTATTTTTAGCTGTCTCCTACTAATACTATAGCTACCCCTTAAACATTCTCTCCTACATCTAGTTTTCTTTAACGAAATATAGGGAGGACTAACCTAAACTTGTTGACAGTGGCGCACGCCATGCTCGTGACGTCACAGCGTAGATACGCACAACAGATGGCCTTAGTGGTAACCCCGGCGTATGTTGGTTCTTTCCTTAAACTACATGGGTCGAGATTAAATTCATAAACTGCCTTTTTGATACAAATTCCAATAATGCTAAATTAATGCATCTTATATTTCTCAATACCAATTAAGGTTTGTTAATTTTAAGATGTATGCCCATCGTACCAGTCCATTGCTAATTAATCATTTTAAATATTAATTTTTAGCAAGCCAGATTAGGTAGGATTGTTGTATATATAACCTCCCTCAGAGCAGCAAGATTTATCTGAGTATTTAGTACAAAATCCTGCCTCCTCTGCGCTCCTTGCAAGAAAATATTGCCCTGTCCTGAAGTCCCGATATGGCATCCCCAATGGATTACCATGCGCATCGAGCTCCTCACCTGTCTGGAAAGGTGAAGCCAGGTGATCTCTTCGACCGTAGTGTCGAGGGCATTCTACGAGAAGCTGCCCTGGCTTGCTGACCTGCCTGGTCATTGAACCCATGTACTTCTGGCTCACCCCTCGCACCCTCTCTCCCAAAACTCGACTCACAAAAGGTTGTTGCCGGTCGGAGAGATTGAGAAGAAGAGGACCCTGGTGTACCTAGTTGCAGCCACAGTGAGAATTCTTGGGGTGAGCCAGGCAAGAGTGCAGCGTGCCCATTAGTGCAACAACCAGGTCAACAGCTATCAAGGGCATAGGACTAATCTTAAAGGAGTGCAGGTACTACATCAATGGCCATTTAGTTTTCCCCCATTTTTTATTAGCTTAGACTAATTTTAACTTTATAGGGAACCTGGCTAATTACACTATTCGGACTGTGTGCGGTGGGATTGTGTGTAAATATCTTTCCATTATTATTTCTTGTTTGAGACTAGCATAGTCTCTGGGTCACGTGGGCCACGTGCCAGACCCCATTTTGATTTTGATTGTTGCAGACCACGTGTCTAACCCATCATTTTCATTATTTGAATTGCATCTCTTTTTATTCCATTTTTGTGTTGTTAAGATGTCCGTTTCTTTGATGTAAATTTGCGAAATAAATCAATATTAGGTCTCCTCCTTAGTATTTTTGCTCCCTCATTTATTTTAATGTATGAAATGAATAATTGATTACGGGACAAAATACCCAATATTTAAAGAGTAAGTCTATAGGTGGTAACAGCGAGGAACTTTGCATTAATATATTTGCTTCGAAGGTAAAGATCCTTATCTTTAAACTTTTAAACTACTTTACATCACTGCTCCCATTTTGGATTTTGTCTACCTTACATTAACGTAAAATAACTGTCCAGCATCTCATTGGGGTCACTGGGACGGAGCCGGAACAGAGCCTGAGAATGAGAGGACTATAGACCTGACAAAGCTAGAGTAGGCCATAAATTATTCTTAATCCTACGTGTGGAGTGCTTAGGCCTCTGGACAGTAAAATTTCCCTTTTGTATTTGAGTGATGGTTTGTGAATTGTGACAGTAAAGTATTAGCAGGGTGTTTGTGCCCCGAGAGTAAGTGCTCCTATCCTCCCCTGTTGAACTTTATGTAACTGTTATAAGGAGACTTTCCCGGACTAAGTTCCCACTCAGAACGTAACCATTAAAAAATTCTCCACAGTTACCACATTGGCCACCACAACCATTTATTCTACCAGCTTTCTCGAAATATAATGCATTACCTTATATTGCAAATCAGAAATTAGAATGCAGTTGATTGCATCAATCAAAGCAGCTAACAATAGTATTAGTCTTAGGTAGTACCAGAGCCTCTGTACCATGGTCTTCCAATGTCTTGAGATAGAGTTCTCTTGCTTGAGGGTACACTTGGGCACACTATACTATCTTATTTCTCTTCCTCTTGTTATTTTGAAGTTTTTATGGTTTATGTATGAAATATTTATTCTAATGTTACTGTTCTTAAAATATTTTTTTCCTTGTTTCCTTTCCTCGCTGGGCTATTCTCCCTCTGGGGGCCCTGGTCTTGTAGCATCCTGATTTTCCAACTAGGACTGTAGCTTAGCAAGTAATAATAATAATAATAATAATAATAATAATAATAATAATAATAATAATAATATAGATATAAACATTAATGGGAAATATGTTAATCACAACCGACTGTTCTATTTTGTGAATCTTGTGAGGAATTTCAAAAGATGATAAAAGATTTGAATAGAGAAAGCGGAAATGTAGGACTGAAAATGTATAAGTGTAAAACTAAGATAATGTGAAATTAAAATGCAGACAACAAATAAGGGTTATAGCCTTAAATGAGGAGATTGTTCACAAAATAAAAAGTTTCTTTCCCAAGGGGTCCACAACCCTTTACAAAACTAAGTGGGAATTTTTACCAAAATTATTATAACTTGATTATTATTATTACTTGCTACGCTATAACCCTAGTTTGAAAAGCAGGATGCTACAGCCCAGGGGCCCCAACAGGGAAAATAAACCAGTGAGGAAAGGAAACAAGGAAAAATAAAATATTCTTAGAACAGTAACATTAAGATAAATATTTCCTACATAACCTATAAAAATTTTAACAAAACAAGAGGGAGAAAAATGAGATAGAATAGTGTGCTCGAGTGTACCCTCAAGCAAGAGATGATAATAATAATATTAATAATAAATGATAATAATACATTAATATAATAATAATAATAGCAATAACAATAATAATAACAAAAATAATAAAAAAATAATAATAGCAATAACAATATCAGTACAGTAATAAAAAAAACTTTAATTATCAATATGGTTGTGATTCTCTCCAAAACTTTTCAAGCATCAAAGACCTTTTTTACTCTGAATAATCAACGTAAAATCTTTACGATCATTGCACCATATTTTTTTCAAATTTTTTTTTCACGCCTTTGTGGAAGAAAAAGAAGTCAAAAGTCTTGAATCATTCCAAGACCTTGATATTTGCTATCACAGCAAAAACAAAAATCAATTATTATTTCACTTAAGACTGCCAATTTCGTCTGACATTTTATGGTTCCAACAAGAACAAAATAAGCTTTAAGATGAACTTGGCTCTTATTTTCTTTTATGTAGCCTACACACACCTCCAAACATACACGCACATTTTACACACACACACACACACACACATATATATATATATATATATATATATATATATATATATATATATATATATATATATATATATATATATATATATATATATTATCAGCCATAACTAGTAATATATATATTTATATATATATATATATATATATATATATATATATATATATATATATATATATATATATATATATATATACATATATATAATCAGCCATAACTAGTATATATATATCTATATATATATATATAAGCCATAACTAGTCCACTGCAGGACAGAGGCTTCCTCACTCCTGGCCTTCCACTTTAGAGTCTGTTTATGGTCTTTCTATGCCAGTCTGTACCCATAAATTTTCTTAGCTCATCAATCCACAGTCTTCTCTTCCTTCGCCTGGTTCTTTTGCTATCACTAAGCCCATTCTATTATTCTTAATTTCCATCTATTAGCTATCATTCTCATATGTCCAGTCCATGTCCAATTTTTTTTCTTGAACAATTCATAACCCTTAACATCAAAGGCAAATTAAAATGAATTCACAATCAAAAATGGAAATAATCAACAAATCAACTTGTACTTTACCTTTGAGGAGTACCATAACTGGGTTGAGGCAGATGAGAGGAGGAGGGAGTTACTACAGTACATAGAAGCAAAATTTCATTCCATGAGGTCTTCTGATAAAATATCAGGAAATCTCCATCTTGAATCATGTCCATGATCACTAAATGAATCAGTTGATTTATGCTTTAAGGACACTTGTTTTTTTTTTTTTTTTTTTTTTTTTTGACCCTTATGATATGTTTTGACAAGGAACTGATCTGGAAACGACTGCATTAAGAGCATGAAAATGGGATGAAAATCACATGAACAGAGCATGATTACTACTTGTACGACGTATGGAGACACCTTATTGATTTTGTGCTAGTCTTGTCAGCAGTACTTATCCACAAAAACGCCTGTATGATACAAATTTTTTGCCTGCAGACTAGTGCAGTACTAGTAACCCCATTCAAATTTGCATGCTCTTATTTAAAGTTACTTGTAACTCAAGGTACTACTGTACTGTATTCTCATTTCCTGAGATACTTCCTTTGGGATTAGGCTAAACAAAAGACCAGGTGATATAAAGCCTATTTTATTTCATATATGGACAAGTTTATTTTGAGATGCAACAAGTATAAAATTCACACTTTCACATGGGGCCAGGGAAATATATATATATATATATATATTTATAATAAAAACGAGACTTTCTAACACAGACGAATGTGAATAAAATTCTAGGTTATTGGTACTTCACTCTGATACAAAACACTAGAAAAGATTCATTCTACCTTTCTTATACAAATTTAATTACCAAAAATATGATTTTGAGCAAATGGAAACAGTTGAGAAAGTTTAAAGAAACACTTAGCATATTTTGACACAAATGTCATAAGGAGTCAAAAACAACTTTTCAATTTCCAGTTTCCAAAAAGAAAATACTTGGAAGAAATTCCATCTGAAAATATCGAAAAGGTATAAAAATTTAAGAAACTACCACTGCCAAGCATACTAATTTTCCTTGATTTTTACAAATGACAAAGGAACTTTTGAATATGCTCTTTCTAGCTAAAATGATGAAAGAAGTTATATTTACAGACTACAATGACTAACCTTGAAAGAATTTTCTTATAAAAGCAAGTACAAATCGATTTTATATAAAACAATAAAACAGTATTATAAAATATAAAATCTAACAGTGACTTTTCATATAAAAAGACTTCTCAAAAACAATGTTTGCTTAAATTTTCTTGCTAAATGTTATTCCTTGTTTACTGTATTATGTATCTTCATACAGTTACAGCAAGAGACCTTTACATTCATCTAATTCCCCTTTTTTCAAATCTCCTTCCACATATAAAAATTAATTTTAAACTTCCTTGGGGTCAAAAATAATAAAATCATATAAAAAAAGTTACTACAGTAAGCCCTAGTCAGCAAGCTGTATTAGCTAATTTAGAGTACACCAAAGTCAATTGGTAATTGGTTTCAGTAAAATCAATATAAAAATGTTAATAGGATTCAGAACGCTCAATTCCAGACCTATTTGGAGACATAACAGCTCACTATATATTTCATGGATGAATTTGAAGAAATATCTTGACTTTACAGCATGTAACAAGGAAATGAAGCATAGTAAATGACAAAGCCAAATGCACAGGGAGATGACTATCTGTTTAGGGATTACAAAATGCTCCATTTTTCATAAGTTTTCACAACATAAAAATGTAAATCAAAATAGTTTCCTCATAATAACTACAGTACTGTAGTTAAGAAATTTACTGAAGATAAGATAGAGGACAGAATATTATCATGTAACTAATAGAGGTACACTATCCAGTACCATATCCTGAAATCATTGGTTGGAGTGTTTACATGGTACAAAAAAAACATGTCTGTCTCTACTGAACGACTGGCTTTTTCTTAATTTGTCTACCAATCGTACATTTCTCGGCAAAACAGACACAATTAAACCCTGAAAAACTGACACCAACATAGTAGGTTGCAAATAACATTTTCAATTGTATTCAAAGACCATTATTTCTTAGAACAACCTTTGAAGAAACTAAAAAAGTCGAATAGTAAAATGCGTTGTACATTTCAAATCAGGATGACCATAGGCAAATTTCTTCATACAATAATTTCAGGAGAGAAGCATTAGCAGCTGACAAGGGAAAAAAGCTAGACGTTATACACTTAAAAGTCACTGTCCTAAAGCTCTTATTTATACATTTAGAAGACCTTTTTAAATCAATGGCCCCCTTCAGAAATTTGTCTATTACATAAATATCCAAGTTGAAAAAATGAGCAATAAGAAAGATTTCCCACACTAAAGTTTAAAATCTGGGAACTATCACCTGACATTCAATAATAAAAAAGTGTCTATATTTATTCAACTGAAAAGCCATGATGATTGCAGTATTCATTCAGTTTCTAATATAATAATGTACAAGGCTTTCAAAAATGTAAAGTTTACAAAACTTTCTTTTGTAATGATATTTATTTTTAAATTTATCATTTATATTCTGTCAATAAATAACAATACCTCCTTTAATGTTCATCTCCAGTTAGGAAAACCTAAAAATTCTATGAGCAATAACCTCAAAATTCGAATATTTAAACATATTAGAAATATTCAGTTTGTGAATTTATCCAAAATATCACAAAAATTCACTCCTTAATTCCAATTTCTGGAATATAGTACCCATACTCACTTTTCCGCTGTATATACCAAAAGAAAAAAAAAGATGAATCTTACAAGTACCACAATAGTATTTCCTATCAGATAAAAAACTCAACCAAGTGTCCTAACATGCAAACTAAGATTAAAAGTAACAAATGAAGAGAATTATCACCTAAAGAGAATTCAAATCTAATCCTGTAATACATCTACAGGTAGGATTGATAGTTTATCCATAAGTGAAATATACTATAGGCCTATGGACAATTATAAAATGGCTTTTACATAAAGACTTCAGTGTGTAAAAAATACTTACCTATTGTATATATTTCACTGTAATTACTGCACATGCCTCAATATGATGAAGGAAATTCATTACTGTAATATGACAACTGGAGTTGAAAAGAAAATATACAAGGATATCTCAATAAAAAACTGCATTTTTAACAGATTTAAACAAAAACACATTGAGCTAAAATTTCTAAAATTGGCAAACAAAACTGAATTTAATCATATAGTAATTTCTAAGAGTCCTTTTTTATATCAATGATTACTTTAGTTATCTATGAAGAAAAGTAATTTTGGGATTTTTAGTCAAGTTCAACGGAATTTTGCTGGGTTACAAAATAAGGTACTAAAACTGCAATAGCATTGCCAAATTTATGAATATCGCCTCACATTAACAATACTTTGAAATCAACTCAATTCATTGCCACACATTGACCTGCATTTCCTACACTGACAGTAAAATTAAGAATAAAAACAAAAAAATAAAAAGGTGTCTTGAATGGCACCAAGGAACATAAAAGAGGATTTGAACCGACACAAAATAGTTTTAAGGTACATACAATAAGTCTTAAAATATCAGCACACAACTGTTCTTGGCCATCTATTATAGGAAATAACGGGAGGTCTGGAGTATTTGAAGACCAAAGAAAAATGGAGAAAGAATACATCTACACATGGATGAAGTTTGTGATTGTGACATAATGCACTCAGTGAAATGAAATCGTAGCTTGGCTGAAGGACACCAAATAGAAAATCATGCTAATAAGACAACTAGATATGGTTGTTAAAGTTTACCAAAAAGAATCATACATACTTTCCCTGCATGTGAAAAACATGATACATTATTGTGGTCACAGTAACATGATGGTATGATGAGTATTAAGTTATCACAGTCCTATAGGATATATATGTATATGTATATATTCATATATATATAAAATATGTGAGAAGAGTAATGTCATATGCAACTAGAATGTTTCGCCATACTGTTCACTCTTCGTAACCGTAAAGCACCAAAAGAAATTTTTAAAATGACGACATGACTAAGTAGCAGAAAGGTAGGTTGAAGGAATAATACGCTATTATCGATTTGTGAAGGCTTATCCCTAACTCAGATCTCTAGAGGAAAGACACTGTGAAGAGTAAAAGCAGCTACACAGGCATACACAGCACAGTATTATATTATTATGTCAAATCAACGTTGACGTAAGCAATCACGACCAGTCTCTACTGCGTGCAATAGTGAATTTTACTGTTGTACAAGTTTTCATATTCTTAAATAAAATAATATATATATGTCTGTATTGCATTTTTAAGATAAAACTTCCCTTATAAAAAAATAGTAGAGTTCCATAAAGAAATTTTACCAATATTGTACACAAATTTCTTCTTTGTCAATCACAAGGTATTAAAACTATTAATAAACATTTCTGCAACATAAATAAACTGTTTACTTTTTACAATAAAACCAAAGGCACAATGTTCATTTTTGTTCTCCTCTGGTACAGAGGTTGAATTCCTAAATTCTTGAATTCGTACAATCTCAAAACTAATAAAGAAAGCAAGTTTTGCATAAATCAAACTTCATCATTTTGCATCCGCTAATCAAAACAACAAAATGAAAAACAGCATTAAGAATGAAAAATATACTCTTTACCTTGGCAACAAGAAGCTAGCTATCATATATTTTAAATTAAGTTGATGTGCTAAAGTAGAATTAGTATTTTCCACAGTATCAAACACCAACAAATAAATCATTATGGAAAGAATGAAACATTTAAATTTTATTTTAAAGAAAATTCAAAAGATTATTTGTGAAACTTTATGGATGTTACATGTTTTAATAATATTTAAACACAATTTAAATATTCCCTCATGAAATAGCGATAACTGGGCTATCGGTTAGCAAAGCACATTTAAAATCTCTATAATATATGTACAAAGACTTCATTTACGTTGTCTATTTCCTTGCAAAGCACCTCAAGTAATCGATATATAAGGCTAATGCATTGATTTCTAAACACTGAACGTTTTAAAAAAAAATGCTTTACTAGGAAAATACTGATAAGAAAATGTCTGTATTTACCCAACTTTTTAAAGAAAATAGATATACTATTAAAAAACAAGATCTCCAACAAAACTAAAAAGGTACTCAAAATCACTGGCATTTATAGTATTGTATACTGTATAAGCACTTTGGCACACCAAGATATATACTGTGCTTAATTTACTCAAATTGATACATACAATATCAATTTTTAACTAAAAATATTCTCTTTAAATTTGTGACAAGTGGATAAATCTAAAATTCTTCTTTCTCCCCTTCTTTGTTGGATTTGAAGCATTTGGAATAAAGCCATAAAACCATGAAAAAAAACAAAACAAATGAGTTCATCATTGAAAAAACTGTAAAATTCTTTTCAATCTCTATTATCTTACAATAATCATCCAAACTTGCATAAGCAAGCTAGTAGTGATCTACATATTATACATTAGATCTATTACCATACAAAATTTCTTTCCTATCTTTTCTGAAAGCAGCCCCACCTGTAGTTTAGTTGTTGAAATTGACTGGTAGCCTTTCTGAATTCAGAAGTTCACAATAATAGCATATCCAACATTAACTATCAAACTTAACCCTGATATACCTACTAATTAAAATCTATTAGATAACATACAGCAAGCAATGTTCATGCTGCAGTTAGTGAATAGTAGAACTAGAACAACACCACTAAAAAAAATTACACAAATATGTTACAAGTTGAATATCAATAGAAAAATATTAACCATATAACCATGACAGTACAATCTGACAAGCTATTAAGTACCTGCTCAGCCAAGGAAAGAGTATACTCACTTAATGATATAAAACAGTAAAACCTTGAATAGTAATATGAACCTGCTGATACCTGGATTCCATACTCTGCAAATATCTACGTCTTTTTTTATAATAAATGTGATGTAGAATACTGTACTCTGAGAGAGAGTGTAACACTCAATTAAAAAATCTGTGATGTGGTTGAATATGAGATTGGCTTTTTTTACGATTGTGTCACTCAACGACAAAAAAAAAAAATACGACTTGATCACACACTGTACTATTCACTAAAGATGTTCCATATGCAGATAAGATGCGAGTACACCAAGTAGCTTTATAATTAAAATTCATACCTCAAAGTACCAGATGAAAGAGTGACGCGCAAAGTTCTATATAACGAGTGAGATCTTGAATTTTATAAATACCAGCCTATTTCAATCTAAAATACATCTAAAAACTTCAAAAAAGATATGTCTCAGAATGAAAAGTCACACATCTTAATTGATTAACAGAAAATAAATCCAAATAAATATCCTACTTTCTATAAGATCTTTTAATATAAAAAAAAAATCAAGTTATGTACTTTCATACAGCACTGCTTGCAACTGCACCCATATGCGCTTGAAGTATTTGTGAAAAAGTGCGCTTGTGGGCGGATGTTCGGACGGATGAAATGGCCCGGAACAAAGCATCAACGCATAGGTCTTCTGGTAATCTAGTGAGGAACTGAGCAGCAGTAGCAGTGCACTCTTGGTTCAGAAGTGATGTCTCATACAACTTAAGGATTCCTGTGGATAATTACCAAAACAAACCTCTGTAGTTGAGACTGTTAGTGGATATGAAGAAAACAATACAAGATGTCCAAAGGTAAAGGGGAAATTATTAAACAACAGATCCTATAGGGGTAGAAAAATTTACCAACAAAATGGGTAAATGATTTACTGATAACTGAAAAAAAAGGCAGAGTTGACATTGCAAATGCTATGAGAAAAAGGTAAGGACCAGGGTCATAAAAAAGGGTAAAATTATTAGAAGATATAAAATAAAATGTAAATAAAAACTTTTAATGGCAATCAAATCACTTTAGAATGCTATTTATACTCCCACACCAAAGGCATAAGCCATCCATCTACCATGGCACTTTCCCCAATACTGAGGTGTAGCCGACATTAAAAGAAACAAAAGGGAAATTTTTCTCTTTATTCCTTGTCTAATGAGGGATTCAGCCAAGTTTGGTTGGTAGGGTGCCACAACCTCCCTAACCCATCTTCCACCACAAATGAAGCTTCTTGTGCCGGCTCCCCTACTGCTGCTACCTCAGCAGTCATCATCAAGTAACCCAAGGTAGCACCAGGGCCTATTGGAGATGTGTCATAATCACTTGCCATTCATTTCTATTCCTAGCAAGCTCTTTTGCCTCTCTCACATCTACTCTCCTATCCCCTACAGGTTTCTTTACTACATCCATCCACCCAAACCTTGGCTTTCCTCTTGCTCTTATCCTATCAACTTTTGAATTCTTCATCTTCTTCAGGATCCCTTTCTATCCTCTCTGCATGGCCAAACCACCACAAAATTCATATCCACTCTAGCTGATGATCCATTCCTCACACATGTTCTCACTCTTATTACTTCATACCTAACCATATCCAACTGAAGTACACTGACCATACTCCTTAGACCCTTCATTTTGAACACATTCAATTTCTGTCTCTCCATCACTTTCATTACTCACAATTCTAATCCATACATCACAGTTGGTACAATCACTTTCTCATACAGAACTCTCTTTACACTTATTCCTAACCTCTATTCTTTACTAATCACTTCACTACCCTAACACTTTACATCCTTCATTTAATCTCTAACATGCTGTACAAAAGCTTCCCCTCCATCATTTGCAGCAACAACAGAACTATAGTACTGTAATTAAACTGATCTACTTCCTCAAGTTACTCTTAATTTAACATGGTATTCAATCTAGTACCACCTTATTCTTACCAACATTTATTCGCAACTTCCTTCTCTCACATACCTTTCCAAGCTCTGTCACTAATCATCACAGCTTCTCCTCCGAGTCTGCAACCAATACAGCATTATATGCAAACAGCAACTGATTCACTTCCCACTCATGGTTACTCTCCTCTATCAGTCTCAATCATCATCCAAGCAATCAAGTAGACACCTTTCTGACATCTCCATCAACAAACAAACTGAACAACATGGTTACATTACACATCCCTATCTCAGCCTTAATCTCACTTTATTTCCTATCCTAACATGCTTTACTACCTATGTATAAACTCTTCACTGCTTGCAACAACCTTCCACCAATTCCATATAACCTCATCACATTCCACACTGCATCACAATCAAATCTATCATAAGCTTTCTCCATATCTATAAATGCAAAATATACCTCCTTACCTTTTACTAAATATTTCTTGCATACCTGCCTAACTATAAAATTCTGATCTATACATCCCCTATCTCGTCTAAAGACACCCGGCACTTCTAAGATTGCATCCTCTGTTTTACTTTTAATCCTATTAATTAACACTCTATCATACACTTTTCCAACCACATTCAATATATACCGCTAGAATTACAAGTGGGACAAAATATGCACACACCCAGTCCATTTGTACCATTGACAACATGAAGCATACATCAAATAATCTCATCAATCATTCCAGCACAATCACACCCCCTTCCTTTAACATCTCAGCCCTCACCCCATCCCTACCAGGATCTTTTGATGTTCTTGTTTCATCTAGTGCTCTCTTCACTTCCTCTTGTAATCTCTCTCTCATTCTCATATCCCATCACTAGCACCTCAAAACCTGCAACAGCAATTATATCTGCCTACCTATTATCCTACACATTCAGTAATCTTTCAAAATATTCAATCCTCCTTTTTCTCACAATATCTCCTTTTAATAATATTTCAATTTAATCTTTCCCTCTCTCTTCACTCCTCGATCCACCATTCCTTACTATCTTCCCTTCCTTCCAAAACTTATTCTCTTCATTCGAACTACCCAATCCCTGAGGGCTCCTCCAGTCAACTTCCATCTTTACCTTGGCCACCTTTCATTTTACTTCTACAGTTTCCTCTCTATATCTTTCATCCTTCTCTAAACTGCTACTTCCAGCCATTCTTTAAAAACCCTCTTTTTCTATTCCACCTTCATGATCAAATATTTAAATAAAACACAAACTAAATAGATTTTCCAGTTTTACCTCATCGTCTGGAATGCAAGTGCATTATCAACTCGGAAAGCTACAAAGTAAAATGTTAATGGCTCTTACTCTATTATTTCAGTTGCCAGCATACTTACTAAAGACATGCATTTCACTCTCTTAACAAGACAAAATGATTGAATGACACTTCCGTTATCCCTAAGTAACTGCTCCCACAGATTTAAAAACACACAACACAATCATCATCATGAGCATGTCTCTCACAGTAAGCATGCTATTTTATATATTATTATTATTATTATTATCATCATCATCATTACTAAGCTACAACCAAAGTTGGAAAAGCAAGATGCTATAAGCCCAAAGGCTCTAACAAGGAAAATTGGACCAGTGAGGAAAGCTGAAGATGAGAGACTACTGGCGAAATCTAACCGAGGCCCTTTGCATCAACAGGTGTAGGAGGAGATGATGATGACGATGAGGAAAGGAAATAAGGAAATAAACAAACAATATGTTATTTTGATAATAAAATAAATTTTTGAATATACTTACCCGGTGATTATAATAGCTGCAACTCTGTTGCTCGACAGAAAACTCTACGGAAAAATTCGCCAGCGATCGCTACACAGGTAGGGGGTGTACTCAACAGCGCCATCTGTCGTTCAGATACCCAGTACTCATTGTAAACAAAGAACTCAATTTTCTCCTCGGTCCACTGTGTCTCTATTGGGGAGGAAGGGAGGGTCCTTTAATTTATAATCACCGGGTAAGTATATTCAAAAATTTATTTTATTATCAAAATAACATTTTTCAATATTTAACTTAGACGGTGATTATAATAGCTGATTCACACCCAGGGGGGTGGGTAGAGACCAGCAAAATATGTTTACATCATATGAGCTAAGAATTTTTATTTCATTTTAGAAGTTATCAAAATAACTAAACAATATAACTAGGTACCTGGTAAGGAAGTCGACTTGAACAATTACTCTGCCTTTTTAAGTACGTCTTCCTTACGGAGCCTCGCGATCCTCTTAGGATGATGAGCGACCCCTAGGAGCTGAAGTATGAAGGGTTGCAACCCATACAACAGGACCTCATCAAAACCTCTAATCTAGGCGCTTCTCAAGAAATGACTTTGACCACCCGCCAAATCAACTAGGATGCGAAAGGCTTCTTAGCCTTCCGGACAACCCAAAAACAACAATAAAAACATTTCAAGAGAAAGATTAAAAAGGTTATGGAATTAGGGAATTGTAGTGGTTGAGCACTCACCCACTACTGCACTCGCTGCTACGAATGGTCCCAGAGTGTAGCAGTTCTCGTAAAGAGACTGGACATCCTTAAGATAAAAAGACGCGAACACTGACTTGCTTTTCCAATAGGTTGCGTCGATTATACTTCGCAGAGATCTATTTTGTTTAAAGGCCACGGAAGTTGCGACAGCTCTAACTTCGTGTGTCCTTACCTTCAGCAAAGCTTGGCCTTCCTCATTCAGATGGGAATGAGCTTCTCGTATTAACAGTCTGATAAAATAGGATAAAGCATTCTTTGACATAGGCAAAGATGGTTTCTTAACTGAACACCATAAAGCTTCAGACGGGCCTCGTAAAGGTTTAGTTCGTTTTAAATAGAACTTAAGAGCTCTTACAGGGCATAAGACTCTTTCTAGTTCATTTCCAACCATACGATAAGCTTGGAATATCGAACGATTTTGGCCAAGGTCGAGAAGGCAGCTCGTTTTTGGCTAAAAAACCAAGTTGTAGAGAACATGTAGCCGTTTCAGATGAGAATCCGATGTTCTTGCTGAAGGCATGAATCTCACTGACTCTTTTAGCTGTGGCTAAGCATACCAGGAAAAGAGTCTTTAAGGTGAGATCTTTCAGGGAGGCTGATTGTAGCGGCTCGAACCTGTCTGACATAAGGAATCTTAGTACCACGTCTAAATTCCAACCAGGTGTAACCAAACGACGCTCCTTCGTGGTCTCAAAAGACTTAAGGAGGTCCTGTAGATCTTTATTGTTGGAAAGATCTAAGCCTCTGTGATGGAAGACTGATGCCAACATGCTTCTGTAACCCTTGATAGTGGGAGCTGAAAGAGATCGTTCTTTCCTCAGATATAAGAGGAAGTCAGCTATTTGAGTTACAGAGGTACTGGTCGAGGATACGGATACTGACTTGCACCAGTTTCGGAAGATTTCCCACTTCGATTGGTAGACTCTAAGGGTGGATGTTCTCCTTGCTCTAGCAATCGCTCTGGCTGCCTCCTTCGAAAAGCCTCTAGCTCTCGAGAGTCTTTCGATAGTCTGAAGGCAGTCAGACGAAGAGCGTGGAGGCCTTGGTGTACCTTCTTTACGTGTGGCTGACGTAGAAGGTCCACCCTTAGGGGAAGTGTTCTGGGAACGTCTACTAGCCATCGAAGTACCTCGGTGAACCATTCTCTCGCGGGCCAGAGGGGAGCAACTAGCGTCAACCTTGTCCCTTCGTGAGAGGCGAACTTCTGCAGTACCTTGTTGACAATCTTGAACGGAGGGAATGCATATAGATCTAGATGTGACCAATCTAGGAGAAAAGCATCTATATGAACTGCTGCTGGGTCCGGGATTGGAGAGCAAAATATTGGGAGCCTCTTGGTCATCGAGGTTGCGAAGAGATCTATGGTTGGCTGGCCCCAGGTGGCCCAAAGTCTCTTCCATACATCCTTGTGGAGGGTCCATTCTGTTGGAATTATTTGTCCCTTCCGACTGAGACAATCTGCCATGACATTCAAGTTGCCTTGGATGAACCTCGTTACTAGTGATATGTTTAGACCTTTTGACCAGGTGAGGAGGTCCCTTGCGATCTCGTACAACGTCAGAGAGTAGGTCCCTCCTTGCTTGGAGATGTACGCCAAAGCCGTGGTGTTGTCCGAGTTCACCTCCACCACTTTGCCTTGAAGGAGAGACCTGAAGCTTTTCCAGGCCAGACGTACTGCCAGTACCTCCTTACAGTTGAAATGCATTGTCCTTTGACTCGAGTTCCATATTCCCGAGCATTCCCGACCGTCTAATGTCGCACCCCAGCCTACGTCCGATGCGTCCGAGAAGAGAACGTGGTTGGGAGTCTGAACAGCCAGGGGAAGACCCTCTCTTAGGTTGATATTGTCCTTTCACCAAGTCAGACAAGAATTTATCTTTTCGGAAACCGGGAACGAGACCGCTTCTAGCGTCTTGTCCTTTTTTCAGTGAAAAGCTAGATGGTATTGAAGAGGACGGAGGTGTAGTCTTCCTAGTGACACAAATTGATCCACGGATGACAGCGTCCCTACCAGACTCATCCACAGCCTGACTAAGCAGCGTTCCTTCTTCAGCATCTTCTGGATGGATAGCAGGGCTGGGGGCTGATCGTCTTGTTGTTCAGCAACGTCTTCATCAGAGGGTTCCTCATCCGAAACTGATGAGGAAACGGCAACGGAGTGGGCAACGTCTGGCTCGCTGAATCCGGTCGCACTGGTGGATGCGTGACGGAGCCGGACGCAATATCATGGAACTGCTGCACAGTCTGTGAACTGTCAACAACCATGGGTGCGAGAGGAAGCACAGCGTCAACCCGAGACTGTCTAGACTGTCTGGGTTGTGCAGTCAACACCCTACCGGGTTGCTGAGGTTGACGCACTGCGTCAAAACAAGTCACCTCTGCTGGTTGTTGAATGTCCTGAACGTCAACAACCACCTCCGAGCGTCGCTTAACGTCAACGTGCGGCTGGCAACCCACACTGGGTCGCATCGGTGGAGGAACCACCTCAACTGGCAGACGCGAGTAGGTTACCTCAGCGTCAACAGGGCGCACAACCGACCGGTTGGAAGGTTGTTGGCCAGAAGGTTCTTCTCCGCATTTAAGTCCTCTATCAAGGACGCAAGCTTGGACTGCATGTCTTGCAGCAAAGCCCATTTAGGGTCTACGGGAGCAGGTGTGGCAACAGACAGGGTTAGCGACTGAGGCGGAACCGTTTACCATCCCTGAAAGCCTTGTTATGCGTGACATAATAGTACAGCAAAACTTCAGAGGCTCGACCACAGCTGTGAAGTTGACCTGTAAACAACTTGGAGCGTCTCCTGGCTAGGCGCCAGGGAGAGTCTACCAGAATTGAGAAGTCTATCTGGGCAGAGGCATGAACTCCCAAGCCGAGAACTTCTCTCGTGTCATATCAGACTCTCGCTCTATAAACCAGTTTAAAAGAAGGGAAAGCAAAGGCTGTATCCCCCAAACTCCTCCTGGTGAAAAACCAGTCGCCTAGCCAACGTAACGCTCTCTAGGAGAGCGAGAGAGCACTAGCTTAAAAACAACGGCTTCGAAGTAGCTAGGCCTAGTGTAAGCTCTGACGTTTAGGCGAACGAGGAGCAGCAGTTACAAAAAGATCCGGACGAAGATCCTTAAAAAAATCATCATGATTTAATTAAAGTCCATAGGAGACTAAGCAGCTTTAGGCTCCTCTCCATCTGACAGAGTCCTCAAGGGAATATCAGTAGGAGGGAGAACAGCAACTTCCTCATCTACAGGAACCTTGTCCGATAAAAGCTGAGTCTCTCACTGGTGCATTAGTAGCGGACCAGAACGCAACGTCATGTAACTGCTTGACAGTCTGTGAACTGTCCACAACTGAACTGTCAACAACAACAGGTGCGTGAGGACGCACAGCGTCCACTCGAGACTGCTTTGACTGCCTAGACTGAGCAGTCAAAACGACTCTAGAATGCGGAGGTTGACGCACAGCGTCAAAACAAGTCAACTCCGATTGTTAGTGAACGTCTTGAACGTCAACAGGAGCATCAGCCAGTGGCCTAACGTCCAAATGCGGCTGAAAAACCACACGAGACCTCATCGAGTGTGGTTCTAAACAACCTGACTGACGTGACTAAGCTACGCCAACGTCAACAGTAAGCACAAAGGAACGTTAGGTTGGCTGAAAGCCAGGATATCGATGAGATAAACGGCTAGACTCAACGGACTAATCGGCAGAATAGTCTTCCATAAGGGAGGCAAGCATATACTGCATGTTTTGCCATACAACCCCTTAAGGATCAACGGAAATGGTTGTGGTAATAGACGAGGGTAACGTCTGTGACCGCAACACTTTGCCTACAAAAAAAGACTCTCGGAGTCTGTGTTACGCTTTTGTTAGGCGGCGAGCAGTTATCCGATGACTGCATAGGGTCAGAGCTGTCCTAATGGCTGTAACCAGGACGCTGGACCTGTCCTGAAAGGACTGACTTTCGCTTAAGGGCTTCGAAACCTTGTGACAGGTTTCTTATGCGAAAAGCCTACAGATGGCGAGGAGAAACAACGTCTCTCTCGTCTTATGGTAGGGGAGATCTTGGTAAGATACACCCGATACCATAGAGGGAAAACGTCTGTTCGTTGGTCAAGGCCTCTCGAACCCATAAGTCGTTTGACATTACTTCTCCCCTGGGCTTGGGAGCTTGTAAGAGGTCCCGGACTAGGTGAACGACAGGCACGAACAGACGAACCCTCGGACGCAACACTGTAACACTTTGCGCCTCGGACGCAACACTGTAACACTTTGCGCATATCACTTTATCACTTCGATTTTCTGTTTTGCACTTATTTCTACCTGAAACACGCAATTCTACCCTTCATTAAAAGGTAGTAATTGCGAAATTAGTCGTATAATGCAAGCTCATAATACCAGCAAAAAACAGAAAACATATTTTAAGATAAAAAGAAAAATCAGTGGCTGGGAAAGAGACTAAACACTAGTTCATATAACTACGTTTTCAATCTCTCACCGCACATAGCCTGGGGACGAGAATAAAAACCTAAAAACGTTTTATCCTTCCTCCCCGTACAGCAACTAGGGACGTGAGTAACACGAGAACAACGTTACCCGCTTGAACGGAACGTTTTCTCTCCTCTCTCTTCCTCCGTCTCTATCTCTCTCTCTCTTTCTCTCTTGATTTCGCACCTAAGAGAAGAGCCCAATTATATATCATCAAAAAAACATGTTATTTGACTAAAGGAAAAAACTGAAAGGTCTTTCAAATAAAAAGTTCCTTTAAATTAGAATTTAAAACATTTAAGCTAAGAAAGAATGAACAAAACGTCAGAATCGATTTACTCTTACTGCAAAGTGAAACCGTGATACACTCTCTCTCTATCGTAACGATAGAGCGCATGTTGAACGTCCTGAACGTCAACAACTGCGTAGCATAAAAAACTAAACGTTAGTTCATCTTTGAAAACAGTACGAAGACTATCAAAGAAATTCTTTCATAAAATATTACATTTAAAAAGTTTTAAATCCTTAGCTCTTTAAAAGCTAAAGACGATATAAAGGGCTCAACGTTGATTAACTTCGGTTTCCAAGTTAGGACCGCCTACTCTCAGGAAAGGTCTATATAAACAAAGCATTAAAATTTATTTTTATATGTTTATAAAAAATGGAAAGTTAATCGAAGAGGCCTAATAAAGGCGGAGAGATATAAAATATATAGAGAAAAATCTATAACGTGATAAGATAATTACTAAAAGCCTAAACACACTTCCGTCTAAGGGAAGGGTCGGCCATTTAAAAGTGAAAGAAAGTCCATACTCTCTTTGTCACCATAATTAAATCTATCCAAAACGAGTTCAAGTTTTAAGATGAAGATAAAACACCTGCATAGCGAAAGCTCAAAACTAGAATAGTGTACTTCACCAAATAGTTGTGAAAACAAATCCAGTTAGCAACAGCAAATTAGTAGGTCTTGCCGGTAGCCCGACAAGAGAGAAAATTGAGTTCTTTGTTTACAATGAGTACTGGGTATCTGAACGACAGATGGCGCTGTTGAGTACACCCCCTACCTGTGTAGCGATCGCTGGCGAATTTTTCCGTAGAGTTTTCTGTCGAGCAACAGAGTTGCAGCTATTATAATCACTGGCTAAGTTAAATATTGAAAAATGAGAAATAATTAACAATAAAATATTTCAAAAACAGTAACATCAAAACCAATATTTCATATATAAACTATGAAAAGACTTAAGTCAGCCTGTTCAACATAAAACATTTGCTGCAAGTTTGAACTTTATTACTAAATTTGAGCACATGACCAAGAGACCTCCCATGCTTCATGATATAGAGTACTACCAACAACTAACAATCCAGCATAATTGATCATGTTTTTGTGCGGTCATATTTCGTATTCAAAAGACCCAATTCTCTGCCCTTTCATGGTAGGTGGCACAAATAAGAACCACCTAGTACATTGGCTCAGTAGGGAGGTGATATGTATGTCTCAAAGCGTACTAAATTTTAAAGGAAAACCAGAAACACTAGCCTGGAATGGTTAAGGTGTAGGTGTCCTGCCCCTTTATTGCAGGTCAATATTTTAATTTTCAAGATTGTTGCTACAGTGTACAGTATCTCCCTTTTAGCCCTTTGACCGACATTGGAAGTATTATATGTCTAAATATTTCTACTCCCTTCAATGGCACTGAACGTTTATTACGTCCAGTTATTTCCATTACTTTTTCTTTTATTATCTATGCATTTGATAGCAAAATATAGATATCATATATCAATGGGAAGTAAATTTATTCAACTATGCAATAAAACTATTTGTAAAGTTCAACCTTTAATATTTTTTTTCTAAAATGGTCAAAGGAATTATACTAAAAAAAGGGCCTGGAAAATGAAAGCCAAATATTTCAGGGAATCGAGTGCAAAAATTTTTTGGGAATTGAGTGAATTTTTTGGGAATGGAATGATTATATTATCTATTTTTTTTTCTCTCTCTCTCTATTTTCTTTTTTTTTTTTTTTTTAGATAATTGCATACATATGTAAAGACTTCCTGTAGCTTTCCTTTGAGATACTGCCGCTAGAGGGTTATTGGGTCCTTTGACTGGCCAGATAGTACTACAATGGATCCCTCTCTGGTCACAGCTCATTTTTTTCTTTACCTACACATACACTGAATAGTGTGGTCTATTCTTTACACCTCCTCCTCTGTCCTCATACACCTGGTAACACTAAGATAACCAAACAATTCTTCTTCATTCAAGGGTTTAACTACTGAACTGTAATTGTTCTGTGGCTACTTTTCTCTTGGTAAGGGTAGAAGAGACTCATTAACTATGGTAAGCAGCTCTTCTAGGAGAAAGACAATACAAAATCAAACCACTGTTCTCTAGTCTTGAGTAGTGCCATAGCCTCTGTACAATACAAAATCAAAAAGTCTTAAGTAGTGCTATAACCTCTGTACCATGGTCTTATATTGTCTTGGGGTAGAGTTTTCTTGTTTGAGAGTATACCTAGGCACACTATTCTATTTGTCTCCTTACTTTCTTTCCTAAATGGGCTATTTTCTCAGTTGGCAACCTTGGGATTACAGCATCTTGTTTTTCCAACTAGGGTTGTAGCTTAGCTAGTAACTATTAATAATAATAATAATAATATTGGACTAAAAATAACTGTAAACAGATACTCTCAATACACGCCAATAATATCATATACAGTACAAGTGTATTTCTACGCCTTTGCTCAATCATTAAATCTATCATACAAGCAATATAAAATGTTGAATAATTCGAAATAGATTGCCCCTTTTTGTCTCTTTCAGTAAAGATTACTGTAGTGAAAAGCTGTACCTGTATCTCCAGAATCTATCAATAATAGATATGCTGACAAGGGCAAGAACAGGAACTAAAATAATGCTACAGTAATACCCCTCTTTATGTCAGTTCAGACCTCATGTGTCTCTCCTTAAATATCAAATACAAAATTAAAATCCAACTTACATCCTTTTATCCCACTATACATCAGTCTCCAAGTCATAAAATAGCAATCAAGTACTGTGCTGAACAATACAGCGCTTCATATGGAAGCTTATTAAGTATCTGGGTTTTATAAAATTATTGTAGGTTGTAAGTACATTTTCATGTTAAGAACATGTACAGGGAACCTTCAAGTCCCTTTATAAAGTGAAAACCTGACCTACATCAAGTCTCTTATTAATATCATCATTATTACTAGCTAAGCAACAGCCTTAGTTAGAAAGGAAGGGTGCTATAAGCCCAGGAGGTCCGACAGGGAAAATAGCCCAGTGAGGAAAGGAAACAAACACTGTAAATAAATAAACTACCAGAGAGGAAATGAACAATCAAAATGAAGCACCTTAAGAACAGCAACAACATTATAATAGTGCAGATCTTTGACATATAAACTATAAAACCTTCATAAAAACAAGAGAAAGAGAATTAAGATAGAATTTTGTGTTGAAGTGTATCCTCAAGCTAAAAAAACTCTACCCCCAAGAGAGTGGAAAAGCATGGTACAGAGTCTATGGCACTGCCAAGCAATGAAGAAGGATAGAGTATTATTGTAACAATAACAAAGCTATAGCTCTTACCTATTGCAGCTCGAAACAAAAACTCTTCTCCATCTCTGAGGTAAACATCCCATATTCTAACGGCAGCGTCTATTGGCAAGGGGCGTGAAAACACAGTCAATAGCCAATCTAATATATATAAATCAGGTGTGACTCCAATATTTTTCAAATGCTCAGCTAATGAGGGAAGGTTTACAGCTAACAGCTCTTCGTAAGTCTGATAGTAAGCACACATCTGGTGGAGAGAGAAAAAGGACAAGGTTAGTTATTTAGATTAATGGAATCTCCAGGCTGTAAAAAAATTATTCCTGTTTCAAAGAGACACGAGTTCACTTTACCAAAATATGAAACTTTGACTCTTAAATTTATTGACTAAAGGCAGCTTGCTGCTAGGTTACCATAGGTTGATCAACACGAAAGAAAGCCATGTGAGCTGGTCGATTAAGTAAGTTTGAGAAGGCGATAAATGCATCTGACTCATCTATGTTGAGCAACAACGTAGCAGCTAAAAAGGACATTCCCTGCACGTAGCCAACATCAGGACGGTAGCAGGCATATGCTCCAAGAATATGATGAAGAGGGTCGTGGTACGGACCTCCCTGCAAGACAAGGAAGAGAACTTAACTAAAAACAATCTCAAAGAGACCACCTCAGTAGAGTATTGTCATTCAATTCTGGAATCTATTAAAAAAAAAAATGAAATGAAAAGCTAAAGTACCTTCTGAAATATGCATAAGTGTGGGAATGTACGGGATACATCTAGATGGATGAGGTCAATGGTTCCTTCTTGGTCACCAGGGTCACTAATAATGTCCTCTTGGCTAGCCACGCTTCCACACTCACTCAACGTTACCAACTTATCCATTGACCTGGTAACAGAATACTTAAATGATACAAATAACGCAGAATGTTTTTGCCTGAAACAATGTAAAGTGATTTTCTTAATTTATGGGTGCTAGAAGTTTCAAATTTGAATACTCTAAGGTATAAAAAACACAATTTCCTTGTGCGTTACTTTCTATGTTAATGTTAAAAAGAGTATATTTAAGATATGAGAATGTTTATTAGGGATACAATTTCCTAGCAGTAGAAAGTATTCAGTAACTGACTGCCAATAAACGAATAATCAGCTCAACATTTAAATAATGAGATCTGGGAAGTTGAACTTTATCTAACATCAAGTATTTACTAATAATATGATTTTTTAATTCATAATTTTGATGGATTTGACATTATACTGCACATACAAGTTAATCACTACTTTACAAGTTACAAGATTTCAATACCTTCTAAACAGAAGTCAACTTTGTCTCATTGCTTGATAAAACACTAAATGACACAAAATAAAACTTGAATAACCCCCCAAATTGCATGAAGGTGTAACTAGGTATACAGGATTGTTACCTCAATCTATGTACCGCAGCTACATTAACATGCTTATAATACAAAATAAATGCAGAGCCATGATATATTTATCACAAAATGGAAAACTTCAAAAAGGAAGAGGGTAGTCAAACAAAGTACACTGTAGTCCTAAAAACTAAGAATCAGGGCCACAACAATAGTTCATTATGAGATTCTGGTTAAAATAGGAAAACATATAAATGATCTTACTCATTAGCTTTTCAGAGATATGGTCCTATCTGTCAAAATCTCTTATTTCCTAAAAAATCTTTTATCTGGATATTGACATTTGTTTCCATAGATAATGTAATAACAAAGGTATTGCTCAAGTACAATATTTTAGAAAATCTATTAATGTACATATTTTTTCCAAGTACATGACAATCTACCTGTTGACTAACCATCTGTTGGTTTTCAGCCAATAACATTGACTACAACAGATGAAGAATGTTCTTCTATATACATTACCTTTGCACCATAATATTGTACAACTGAGAAGTAATGTTCAGCTCATTCCCAATGGCCATTTTCCACACTTTGCCTCGCACACACGATGGAAGACCGTGCCACCACAACTCTCGGCATTTTTTGTGAGTATGCCTGGAACATACAGAGAAAGAGAAATTAAGTGTTTTCAGAAACAAGTTTCTTCATCCTGTATTATGTGCAGTCAAAGACAGGTTGTCTTTGGTTATCCTAAGCATATCATTAGATTTTGTTTCTCTGTTACCTCATTGAACAATTCTTACAACTGATTCAATTATATCGTCAAAATACCAAAAAAAAAAAAAAAAAACAATTGATATGTTTGAGGGTCGAGATGAGGATAGCAGGTTCATCCTTGCCAAAATTATTAAGCAGGATGTGTTGTACTATGATAGTGGTATTTTTAGATTTATTTCTGAAGCAGGTCTTCTGAAAGATTCACTTTTATTGTTTTAAATAGAATACTCTTTTATTCTTTACAGCAAATGATACTGGCCTCGATGACCTTCGATGACAGGTTGCCAGAGATTTCTAAATCAATCAATCAATCAATTTCCCCACTAGTGAATTGAGTCCATTGTTGAAATTAATTAAAAATAATTTGGACCATTCAAGATGTAATTCAAATTCAGCCTTTGAAATAGAAACGGGTAAAAGTACAACTTGAGAAAACTATAGCTAGAGTACAAGTTATGAAAAGAAACAAGTATAAAGTATAAAATATATCACAAAAAGTAGTAAATATTACCATATTTGAAATATTTAGAGTAGTTCTAGATCCAAATAAGAAGTGCAAACAAAAATCTTTGATTCGTTTTCATTTTTGGGATCAGCAGTGACTGCTTATTACAGGGCAGACCTTGTTATTCACCCCCTTCTCGAAGTGGCGAAAATTTAGGATGCTACCATCTTGAACACTGCTATCAGAAAGATGTTCTCTAGTTATGAATCTAAGGACCTAGTTTCTTGCAACCATAACTTACCAAAAGCAAATTGCCGACAAGAAATACCTCATAACACAATCACTATAGTCTAAATCCTCATGATCTCATTGTCTTAGAATGTATTTTATTGTTTTCCTCTCACTCTCTCCCAGTTATTCTTATTTGGGGAAACGTCCCTGACTGGTGATCACCAGACTGGGGTTTGAGGCCCACTTAAATTCGTTAGTTTCTTGTAGTGTCTGCAATCTTACCATCCATGTGAACTAAGGACGGAGGTTTAGGAGAGCCAATAGGTCTACCTGCTGAGTCATCAGCAGACATTCCCGGCCCTCCCTGTTCCTAGCTTGGGTGGAGAGGGGGCTTAAGTGCTGATCCTATGTATACAGGGTCAGTCTCTAGGGCATTGTCCTGCTTGCTAGGGATATGTTACTGTACTTTGCCTTTGCCATTCATGAGTGGCCTTTAAACTTTTAAATGAGAATTTTTAGGTACTGTATTCATAAAAATGATAAGTTATGAATGAAATCTGCTTTTCTTCACTGTGACAGTACCTGACCTTTGAACAGACAACCAATAACAGGGCAACAATGGATTGTTTTGATATGTTAAAGAGGCATATTTCATTATATTCTCGTTTTTAATAACCACAATTAAGATGTGGTACCTTAATTGAATTGGAATAATCCTTCATAAGCAAAGAAATTTCAAAATGACCTATCAGCACTTTACAACTGCGCAGGCAGTTTTAATACAATCTAAGTCTCTGCCAATATAATCTAGTCCAACATAGCAACTTATAGGCATTGCATGTAAAGCTCTATTCTCTAATAGCCAGAAGTCAGCCACCTTGTATACAAATTCCTCTTGAACTCAAAAACAAAATATTAAAGAGAGGGAGGGTGGGTTACTAAGTGAATTTTGAGTAATTACAGTACAGTACTGATATAAATCCTAAAATGAAAACTTTCTTTAATTCAATTAATCTTTAGTTATGGTAAGCAGCTCTTCAAGGAGGACACTCCAAAATCAAATCATTGTTCTCAAGTCTTGGGTAGTGCCATAGCCTCTGTACCATGGCCTTCCACTATCTTGGAATAGAGTTTTCTTGGTTGAGGGTACACTCAGGCACGCTGTTTTATCTTATTTCTCTTCCTATTGTTTTTTGAAGATTTTATAGTTTATATATGAAAGATCTAATTTAATGTTGTTCTTAAGATATTTTATTTTGTTTATTTCTTCTCTTCTAATTTATTTGTTTCCTTTCCTCACTGGGCTATCTTTACCAGCTGGAGCCCTTGGGCATATAGCATCTTGATTTTCCAACTAGAATTATAGCTTAACCTGTAATAATAATAATAACAATACTAATATCATTCACATTTTGCGAGGGATGGAGATTATATATTAGGCCAGACATAAGCCACCTCATAGAACTAGGGCATACTCCAGACAAAAGGAATGTTGCAAGATTTATTATCTGTACTCAAACTTTACAAAACAAGAATTGAAATAAGAGGGTTTTCACTGATAACGCCTTAAAATCAAGGGAGCGAGTTGGTTTGTACAGAGGGCTTGATGAACACTTTCATACTACATCTGAATCCCAGGATAACTGCATGGAGGCATGGTTAGTTTCACAATATAGGTTTTGGTCATGTCTTTTTTACGAGCTATTAGACAAGTCAAAATCCCAATGTTTAAATGCATAAGCTACCACTGATCTATCATGGATAGAAATAAGGAATCCTTGGCTTATCTGATTAAAAATAACTTCTTGAAAATTGTTGAGAGGATTTGATGGCTAAATACTTTCAAAGTTGCACCAATGATAGAAAAGTAACTTCTGTAGTTAATACAGAGTATCGGTTGATCCACTTATGGATGAAATTACAGTACAGATAACTTAGAGGGGCTCAAAAACCCTTTTGGAGTAGATGGCTGAATGTTTCTGAGTGGTCACATTATCATCATCATCAGCCAGTTCAACAAAAATGCATTTGCAATAAGTTTGAGCTTCTGAAGTTCCACATTCAACTGCCAGGTTAGGATAATCAGTCCACTATCTGTTCATAGATGGAACAAAACTTCTAGAATACTGTGTATTATTGAGCTTTATGATGAGAATAAGCCATTCTGTTAAAATCAATTACATACCCAGTACTGTACTATATACAGGATAGTAGAGTATTGGAAGATCTGAATGCAAAGGATGGTCAGGCTTATGAAAAATCTTAGGCAAAATGCATGAAGATCTAACTGAGCAAAAGTGCCAGAGACCAATTTCCAGATCAGGGGTAAGGAATTTAATATCACACGAGCTATTGTCCAATAAATTGAGATGAGTCAGAAGCTGAAGATCAATACACAAAAGAAGGTAGAATGAAATAATTGAAACATTTTCTCTGGATAGATTAATCAACAAATAAGTAAAAGGCTCTCTTAATAAGCAATTTTTAGTTCAATTGAAGAGGAACAGAGCTTATATGTTTCTCACAAGTAAATATGTAATCAAGATTCACAACTAAAATTTTGAACGAGTTGTATACAGCTAAAGATACATGGTCTATTCAAAGATCTGGATGTTGGGAGCCACTGTCCTTGACCTACAGTACTTACAATCATACTTTGAGTTTTGTTACGGTTCAACTTCATCCCCCTTAATTAGTACCATACACTAATTTTAGCTAGATCTCTATTAGGAGATTCAGGAACCATAGATAAAATTGATGCAAAGAGAGTAGCATCATCTGCATATACAACAAGCTTGTTTTTTCTAGCCCAAACCACATATGAGTATATAGTATGAAGCCCTTTGCATCAATGGGTGTAGGAGGAGATGATGATGATGATGATGATAGTATGAAACAATGAGTCAGATATGCCAGACCTCATCATAAGCCCTGAGTTTTCTCAGCAATTACAGCATATAAAATTATTCTTCCTATTCAATAATTTTAAGTGACGTTTGTTTTAACATTTCAGGAAGGGTGTGTTTACACTCATTCTAGGTGCAAACAAGTATACACGGTTATGGGGTTGAATCTCGCTGGTAACTAAAAGGGAGACTTTTCAGGGGGAGAGGAAGCTGGAGTGGAAACACAAAAACACTCTGGGAGGGAAAATGACAAAGAATGACGCTTGATGATACGATACTGCAAGATGAAGCTTGAACCAACTCCCTTTTGGCACTCTTTTTGGATGCTTTTTCTTTTTTTTCTCTTCTAACCCCATATTCAACAGACGACATGTCACCATATGCCAAACCTTACCATTCCTCACACCTATCAAGAACACTGCAAACTTTACCTCTACAGTCAAAACAATAACTGCGGGAATCAAAACAAGGTCCATCAAAGACGTGCATTACGATTCCCCATATAAAACCTAAACTTGAAACCAGAAGAGGACTCTACTTGTTTTGGGTTTAAATCCAACCCTCTACTGACGTCGAGTGAACTACTTCTCGGGCAGGTCCATATCAATCATCTAACAAAACATTTTCATTATAACTTATACGATTCTTTGATTGTAGCATCTTCCAAATCATATGATCTTGTGAAAAGTAATGTCTTTAGTTTCTTCTTAAATTCAATTGCTCCCTTTAGGTCCTTCATTTCAGTTGGCAGTTTATTATAATGTCTAGGTGCACAGTATCTAAAAGCCCTTTCACCAAATTAACTATTTGTTCTTGGTTCAGATAGTCTATGTTTGTCACTCATGTGTCTTATGGTAACATTTGTTTCTAGTTCTAGTTTGTTCAGGCATTCTTTTAGATATTTTGGTTCTGTATCTTAAATGTTAGTAAGAGTAGATTGTATTCAATTCTCGCCTTTACCGGTAGCCAGTGTAATTTAATTAGTGCAGGGGTAATTCTATCCCTATTGTGTAGTCCTTTTATTAATCTAGAGGCTCTGTTTTGTACTCTCTGAATTTTCTTCAGCTGATAATTTGGTAAGTCATAGAACAATGAGTTGCAGTAATCAATTCTTGAAAATATGTAGTGATTAATGAGTATAGCCATAGATTTTTCATTTAAGTATCTACTAATAAATGCTATGTTTTTAATGTGATAGTTACAATTTCTTACCATATTATTTATATGTTCTTTCATTGTCAGTCTATCATCCATGATTACTCCAAGATTTCGGACGGATTTCTTTAGGTCAATGATCGATTGACCTATTTCAATTCTTTGGAAGCATTTGATTCTTTTTATATCTTTTTCATTTCCAAAAATAATACATTCACTTTTATGTTCATTGAGTTTGAGCTTTTTTGTTAACATCCAAGCCTTAATGTCATTCATTATTTCATATATCTTTCTTTAAGCTTCATCAACTGATGCTATTGGGAAATAGAATTGTGTATCATCAGCGTATATTTTAAACTTAACTCTGTGAGTTTCAAGTACGTATATTTGCCAGTTCAATCGTGTAAATTTCAAACAGGAGAGGACCTAGTACACTGCCTTGAGGTTAGTTTTCTTGTCTCAGAGTCAACATGCTGTACCTTGAGCCCACAGCAAGCTAACATATAAAAGCAACATCTCTTTGAAATATTGTGAACGGAAATCCTCACAAAAACTCTCACATTGAAACACATGTTGGCAGGATAAATGCACTACTATAAACAAAGCAAATGTAATCTGCTCACAAGATTGGAGACTCAACTAGAGGAAGAGCTGGTCAAAACCCAAGGATTAACTCATGTAATTTTCTCCCAAGCTTATATTGGGAAAGATTTATATAAATGAATTATGGGCTACCTTTATAAAGTGATTTTCTTAGTATTACTGTGTATTTCACGGACCATGACACCCTCTTTTTTTAATATAACTAATGAACTAGGCTTCTGATTAATGTGAAACTGAAACCACCAGAGTTTGAGACACCGACCTAATTAAGAAAAATGGATTCAAGCATCTACTCCACAGTAATGTCTTACTTTATATAGAGAAATGTCATCTAAATTCTGTGGTTATGGCGGGAACGGAAATTAAGACCTGGCAACTAGGCGTAGAATGACGTATGTCAACCATGACGTGAGCCCCTGACGTTTACACCTGCCACGCCCCCCTTTCTGTATGGTTATTAAAAGATATATAAGTTGTAGTGAATTATACTGCTCTTTGATGGAATCTAAAGATACTGATTAGTTATTATATTTAAATAAACTAATTTTTAGACTCACTTGTGTTTATTATTTAATTAATAGTTAATTTTACGAAAAAAAGACCAAAAAATTAAAATTTCGGAAGGCAGTCAGAGAGGTGATCGCGCTAGGGAAGGTACACGCCTGTTACATACGGTCATTGACAAGGCTCCTGCTGACACTTTGCTCATTGACTACTATTGACATTTTATATCATGTCTAGAATGCTTCACCATTGTCCACAAGGTTGTCGTAATGCTTTTGTGTTGCGACTCTTAACATACTTCAAGAGGGAACAACACAACAATAAACTGAAAATTGGATTGAATAGGTTGGTATCATGTTGTCATGTTTAATGTCGTACCATCACGGACATACCTGTACTGTATATAGTTGAATATGATGCATTATCAGATCTCTCTCTCTCTCTCTCTCTCTCTCTCTCTCTCTCTCTCTCTCACACATACACTGTATATATATATATATATATATATATATATATATATATATATATATATATATATATATATATATATATATATATATATATATATATATATGTTATTTTGATAATAAAATAAATTTTTGAATATACTTACCCGGTGATTATAATAGCTGCAACTCTGTTGCTCGACAGAAAAACTCTACGTAAAAATTCGCCAGCGATCGCTACACAGGTAGGGGGTGTACTCAACAGCGCCATCTGTCGTTCAGATACCCATTATTCATTGTAAACAAAGAACTCAATTTTCTCCTCGGTCCACTGTGTCTCTATTGGGGAGGAAGGGAGGGTCCTTTAAATTATAATCACCGGGTAAGTATATTCAAAAATTTATTTTATTATCAAAATAACATTTTTCAATATTTAACTTAGCCGGTGATTATAATAGCTGATTCACACCCAGGGGGTGGGTAGAGACCAGCAAAATATGTTTACATCATATGAGCTAAGAATTTTTATTTCATTTTAGAAGTTATCAAAATAACTAAACAAAATAAATAGGTACCTGGTAAGGAAGTCGACTTGAACAATTACTCTGCCTTTTTAAGTACGCCTTCCTTACGGAGCCTCGCGATCCTCTTAGGATGCTGAGCGACCCCTAGGAGCTGAAGTATCAAGGGTTGCAACCCATACAACAGGACCTCATCAAAACCTCTAATCTAGACGCTTCTCAAGAAATGACTTTGACCACCCGCCAAATCAACTAGGATGCGAAAGGCTTCTTAGCCTTCCGGACAACCCAAAAACAACAATAAAAACATTTCAAGAGAAAGATTAAAAAGGTTATGGAATTAGGGGATTGTAGTGGTTGAGCCCTCACCCACTACTGCACTCGTTGCTACGAATGGTCCCAGAGTGTAGCAGTTCTCGTAAAGAGACTGGACATCCTTAAGATAAAAAGACGCGAACACTGACTTGCTTTTCCAATAGGTTGCGTCGATTATACTTCGCAGAGATCTATTTTGTTTAAAGGCCACGGAAGTTGCGACAGCTCTAACTTCGTGTGTCCTTACCTTCAGCAAAGCTTGGTCTTCCTCATTCAGATGGGAATAAGCTTCTCGTATTAACAGTCTGATAAAGTAGGATAAAGCATTCTTTGACATAGGCAAAGATGGTTTCTTAACTGAACACCATAAAGCTTCAGACGGGCCTCGTAAAGGTTTAGTTCGTTTTAAATAGAACTTAAGAGCTCTTACAGGGCATAAGACTCTTTCTAGTTCATTTCCAACCATACGATAAGCTTGGAATATCGAACGATTTTGGCCAAGGTCGAGAAGGCAGCTCGTTTTTGGCTAGAAAACCAAGTTGTATAGAACATGTAGCCGTTTCAGATGAGAATCCGATGTTCTTGCTGAAGGCATGAATCTCACTGACTCTTTTAGCTGTGGCTAAGCATACTAGGAAAAGAGTCTTTAAGGTGAGATCTTTCAGGGAGGCTGATTGTAGCGGCTCGAACCTGTCTGACATAAGGAATCTTAGTACCACGTCTAAATTCCAACCAGGTGTAACCAAACGACGCTCCTTCGTGGTCTCAAAAGACTTAAGGAGGTCCTGTAGATCTTTATTGTTGGAAAGATCTAAGCCTCTGTGACGGAAGACTGATGCCAACATGCTTCTGTAACCCTTGATAGTGGGAGCTGAAAGAGATCGTTCTTTCCTCAGATATAAGAAGAAGTCAGCTATTTGAGTTACAGAGGTACTGGTCGAGGATACGGATACTGACTTGCACCAGTTTCGGAAGATTTCCCACTTCGATTGGTAGACTCTAAGGGTGGATGTTCTCCTTGCTCTAGCAATCGCTCTGGCTGCCTCCTTCGAAAAGCCTCTAGCTCTCGAGAGTCTTTCGATAGTCTGAAGGCAGTCAGACGAAGAGCGTGGAGGCCTTGGTGTACCTTCTTTACGTGTGGCTGACGTAGAAGGTCCACCCTTAGGGGAAGTGTTCTGAGAACGTCTACTAGCCATCGAAGTACCTCGGTGAACCATTCTCTCGCGGGCCAGAGGGGAGCAACTAGCGTCAACCTTGTCCCTTCGTGAGAGGCGAACTTCTGCAGTACCTTGTTGACAATCTTGAACGGAGGGAATGCATATAGATCTAGATGTGACCAATCTAGGAGAAAGGCATCTATATGAACTGCTGCTGGGTCCGGGATTGGAGAGCAAAATATTGGGAGCCTCTTGGTCATCGAGGTTGCGAAGAGATCTATGGTTGGCTGGCCCCAGGTGGCCCAAAGTCTCTTCCATACATCCTTGTGGAGGGTCCATTCTGTTGGAATTATTTGTCCCTTCCGACTGAGACAATCTGCCATGACATTCAAGTTGCCTTGGATGAACCTCGTTACTAGTGATATGTTTAGACCTTTTGACCAGGTGAGGAGGTCCCTTGCGATCTCGTACAACGTCAGAGAGTAGGTCCCTCCTTGCTTGGAGATGTACGCCAAAGCCGTGGTGTTGTCTGAGTTCACCTCCACCACTTTGCCTTGAAGGAGAGACCTGAAGCTTTTCCAGGCCAGACGTACTGCCAGTAGCTCCTTGCAGTTGAAATACATTGTCCTTTGACTCGAGTTCCATATCCCCGAGCATTCCCGACCGTCTAATGTCGCACCCCAGCCTACGTCCGATGCGTCCGAGAAGAGAACGTGGTTGGGAGTCTGAACAGCCAGGGGAAGACCCTCTCTTAGGTTGATATTGTTCTTTCACCAAGTCAGACAAGACTTTATCTTTTCGGAAACCGGGATCGAGACCGCTTCTAGCGTCTTGTCCTTTTTCCAGTGAAAAGCTAGATGGTATTGAAGAGGACGGAGGTGTAGTCTTCCTAGTGACACAAATTGATCCACGGATGACAGTGTCCCTACCAGACTCATCCACAGCCTGACTGAGCAGCGTTCCTTCTTCAGCATCTTTTGGATGGATAGCATGGCTGGGGGCTGATCGTCTTGTTGTTCAGCAACGTCCTCATCAGAGGGTTCCTCATCCGAAACTGATGAGGAAACGGCAACCGAGTGGGCAACGTCTGGCTCGCTGAATCCGGTCGCACTGGTGGATGCGTGACGGAGCCGGACGCAATATCATGGAACTGCTGCACTGTCTGTGAACTGTCAACAACCATGAGTGCGCGAGGAAGCACAGCGTCAACCCGAGACTGTCTAGACCGTCTGGGTTGTGCAGTCAACACCCTACCGGGTTGCTGAGGTTGACGCACTGCGTCAAAACAAGTCACCTCTGCTGGTTGTTGAACGTCCTGAACGTCAAAAACCACCTCCGAGCGTCGCTTAATGTCAACGTGCGGCTGGCAACCCACACTGGGTCGCATCGGTGGAGTAACCAGCTCAACTGGCAGACGCGAGTAGGTTACCTCAATGTCAACAGGGCGCACAACCGACCGGTTGGAAGGTTGTTGGCCAGAAGGTTCTTCTCCGCATTTAAGTCCTCTATCAAGGACGCAAGCTTGGACTGCATGTCTTGCAGCAAAGCCCATTTAGGGTCTACGGGAGCAGGTGTGGCAACAGACGGGGTTAGCGACTGAGGCGGAACCGTTTACCATCCCTGAAAGCCTTGTTATGCATGACATAATAGTACAGCAAAACTTCAAAGGCTCGACAACAGCTGTGAAGTTGACCTGTAAACAACTTGGAGCATCTCCTGGCTAGGCGCCAGGGAGAGTCTACCAGAATTGAGAAGTCTATCTGGGCAGAGGCATGAACTCCCAAGCCGAGAACTTCTCTCGTGTCATATCAGACTCTCGCTCTATAAACCAGTTTAAAAGAAGGGAAAGCAAAGGCTGTATCCCCCAAACTCCTCCTGGTGAAAAACCAGTCGCCTAGCCAACGTAACGCTCTCTAGGAGAGCGAGAGAGCACTAGCTTAAAAACAACGGCTTCGAAGTAGCTAGGCCTAGTGTAAGCTCTGACGTTTAGGCGAACGAGGAGCAGCAGTTACAAAAAGATCCGGACGAAGATCCTTAAAAAATCATCATGATTTAATTAAAGTCCATAGGAGGCTAAGCAGCTTTAGGTTCCTCTCCATCTGACAGAGTCCTCAAGGGAATATCAGTAGGAGGGAGAACAGCAACTTCCTCATCTACAGGAACCTTGTCCGATAAAAGCTGAGTCTCTTACTGGTGCATTAGTAGCGGACCAGAACGCAACGTCATGTAACTGCTTGACAGTCTGTGAACTGTCAACAACTGAACTGTCACCACAACAGGTGCGTGAGGACGCACAGCGTCCACTCGAGACTGCTTTGACTGCCTAGACTGAGCAGTCAAAACAACTCTAGAATGTGGAGGTTGACGCACAGCGTCAAAACAAGTCAACTCCGATTGTTAGTGAACGTCTTGAACGTCAACAGGAGCATCAGCCAGTGGCCTAACGTCCAAATGCGGCTGAAAAACCACACGAGACCGCATCGAGTGTGGTTCTAAACAACCTGACTGACGTGACTAAGCTACGCCAACGTCAACAGTAAGCACAAAGGAACGTTAGGTTGGCTGAAAGCCAGGATATCGAAGAGATAAACAGCTAGACTCAACGGACTAATCGGCAGAATAGTCTTCCATAAGGGAGGCAAGCATATACTGCATGTTTTGCCATACAACCCCTTAAGGATCAACGGAAATGGTTGTGGTAATAGACGAGGGTAACGTCAGTGACCGCAACACTTTGCCTACAAAAAAAGACTCTCGGAGTCTGTGTTACGCTTTTGTTAGGCGGCGAGCAGTTATCCGATGACTGCATAGGGTCAGAGCTGTCCTAATGGCTGTAACCAGGACGCTGGACCTGTCCTGAAAGGACTGACTTTCGCTTAAGGGCTCCGAAACCTTGTGACAGGTTTCTTATGCGAAAAGCCTACGGATGGCGAGGAGAAACAACGTCTCTCTCGTCTTATGGTAGGGGAGATTTTGGTAAGATACACCCGATACCATAGAGGGAAAACGTCTGTTCGTTGGTCAAGGCCTCTCGAACCCATAAGTCGTTTGACATTACTTCTCCCCTGGGCTTGGGAGCTTGTAAGAGGTCCCGGACTAGGTGAACGACAGGCACGAACAGACGAACCCTCGGACGCAACACTGTAACACTTTGCGCCTCGGACGCAACACTGTAACACTTTGCGCATATCACTTTATCACTTCGATTTTCTGTTTTGCACTTATTTCTACCTGAAACACGCAATTCTACCCTTCATTAAAAGGTAGTAATTGCGAAATTAGTCGTATAATGCAAGCTCATAATACCAGCAAAAAACAGAAAACATATTTTAAGATAAAAAGAAAAATCAGTGGCTGGGAAAGAGACTAAACACTAATTCATATAACTACGTTTTCAATCTCTCACCGCACATAGCCTGGGGGCGAGAATAAAAACCTAAAAACGTTTTATCCTTCCTCCCCGTACAGCGACTAGGGACGTGAGTAACACGAGAACAACGTTACCCGCTTGAACGGAACGTTTTCTCTCCTCTCTCTCCCTCCGTCTCTATCTCTCTCTCTGTTTCTCTCTTGATTTCGCACCTAAGAGAAGAGCCCAATTATATATCGTCAAAAAAAACATGTTATTTGACTAAAGGAAAAAACTGAAAGGTTTTTCAAATAAAAAGTTCCTTTAAATTAGAATTTAAAACATTTAAGCTAAGAAAGAATGAACAAAACGTCAGAATTGATTTACTCTTACTGCAAAGTGAAACCGTGATACACTCTCTCTATCGTAACGATAGAGCGCATGTTGAACGTCCTGAACGTCAACAACTGCGTAGCAAAAAAAACTAAACGTTAGTTCATCTTTGAAAACAGTACGAAGACTATCAAAGAAATTCTTTCATAAAAAATTACATTTAAAAAGTTTTAAATCCTTAGCTCTTTAAAAGCTAAAGACGATATAAAGGGCTCAACGTTGATTAACTTCGGTTTCCAAGTTAGGACCGCCTACTCTCAGGAAAGTTCTATATAAACAAAGCATCAAAATTTATTTTTATATGTTTATAAAAAATGGAAAGTTAATCGAAGAGGCCTAATAAAGGCGGAGAGATATAAAATATATACAGGAATCTATAACGTGATAAGATAATTACTAAAAGCCTAAACACACTTCCGTCTAAGGGAAGGGTCGGCCATTTAAAAGTGAAAGAAAGTCTATACTCTCTTTGTCACCATAATTAAATCTATCCAAAACGAGTTCAAGTTTTAAGATGAAGATAAAACACCTGCATAGCGAAAGCTCAAAACTAGAATAGTGTACTTCACCAAATAGTTGTGAAAACAAATCCAGTTAGCAACAGCGAATTAGTAGGTCTTGCCGGTAGCCCGACAGAGAGAAAATTGAGTTCTTTGTTTACAATAAGTAATGGGTATCTGAACGACAGATGGCGATGTTGAGTACACCCCCTACCTGTGTAGCGATCGCTGGCGAATTTTTACGTAGAGTTTTTTTGTCGAGCAACAGAGTTGCAGCTATTATAATCACCGGCTAAGTTAAATATTGAAAAATATATATATATATATATATATATATATATATATATATATATATATATATATATATATATATATATATATATATATATAGACACGAGAGGTTGCTCAATAGATAATTACACGAAAAAATTTTTTTTTTACCCAAACAGACCGTATGACCGAGTTGCTCATGTCATGGACATGAAAAGGAATGCCGTTCGTCAATTGGTCAAGCACACCACACATTCACGGCCAATTGCAAAACAACTACAGTATCTCCACCATCATCACCCTCATTGCCAGTACTATCAAGAGCTCCATCGCCATCACCATTAGCACTGCCCTCGTCAGATCCAGTATAGTCTAATTCATACAGCCAGCTGAAGATATGTTCGACTCTTTTACCATCGGTGCAATTCGCCGATATGTTCACAACAGGTTCTTGTCAAAGGATACCTTTACAATTACTACTCTAACAAGAGAACTCAAGAAGGAAGGTATTTAACCTGAAGGCACATCGGAAACTTCGCTTTGGAGAGTACTTCACAAGATTGGATTTCGATATAAAACGACACAACGAAAAATGTATGCTAGAAAAGAGTCCTTAGACATAGTATGTAAAAGGATCCGGGCTCTCAGAGCTCTCAAACAGTATCGTGAGGAAGGAAGACAGGTGGTCTATTTAGACGAAACATGGTTTACGACAAGGATGAGCCACAATAAAGAATGGGTAGATACAACTCAACCATCCACAACTAACACACATAGCCGACAGGTTCCGCCAGGAGATGGTGAACGCGTTGTTGTGGTAGCAGCTGGTACCAACAAGGGCTTTATTGAGGATTCATTTCTTTGCTATACAGCTAAGAATAGTAGTGGAGACTATCATGGTGAAATGAATGCTGAACTCTTCCAGCGATGGCTGACAACCAAATTACTACCATCATTAGAGGACCCATCAGTTCTGGTCATCGACAACGATCCTTACCACAGTCGCCTTACAGAGGAGAGCCACTGTCCAACTACTGGCACCAAAAAAGACGATCTAATAAAATGGTTGCAGCAGCGCAATATCACATACCCACCATACGCTTTGCGACCTGAACTACTCAAAATATGCAAGGAAAATCGACCACCCCCCAGATTCACAGTGGACAATACCATTCGCCTGTGGGGTCATGAAATAGTGCGGCTACCACCAGCACACCCGGAGCTAAATGCTATTGAGCAAGTATGGGGTGTCATGAAGAAATACGTTCGATCATCCCTTCACCATTTTACACGAACGGACCTCAATGCAAGATTGAATGAAGCAAAGTTGTGTGTGACAGAGGACGTGTGGGCAAATGCTGTTCGGCGCTTTGAATACTTTGAGAGAGAGTACTGGTCATTTGATAATATCCATGACAGTGTGGATCCCATCATCATAAGTCTCGCCAGTGACGACGAAGAGGAAGACTTTATTTCAGACAGTTTTGATGGGTAATAAAAAGTGAATGTGAACAATATATATATATATATATATATATATATATATATATATATATATATATATATATATATATATATATATATATAATCTATTTCAGTCTTGTAACTTTATTCATTATAATGTTAGCTGTTATATTACTAATTATGTACAATACATTTATTGTTAATAAAGTATTACTATTCTTCCACCTCCATCCAATCCTCAGCCATATTAAATATTTATAATGACCATGTTATGTGCGCATCCTCAACAATCATTCCATAACTTCAACACAATAATGACGGCATTCCTGTATTGAAAAATAAAAACACCTTATCTCTATCAAAGATATAATTATACACTGTATATAATTTCTTGTACTGATATAATGAGGGGGCGTGGCAGGTGTAAACGTCACGGGCCTCACGTCATTCTGCTCCTAGTTGCCAGTCTTAATTTCCGTTCTCGCCATAACCACAGAATTTAGATGACATTTCTCTATATAAAGTAAGACAATAATGCGGAGTAGATGCTTGAATCCATTTTTCTTAATTAAGTCGGTGTCTCAAACTCTGGTGGTTTCAGTTTCACATTAATCAGAAGCCTAGTTCATTAATTATATTAAAAAAAGAGGGTGTCATGGTCCGTGAAATACACAGTAGGTCAGGTTAATCTAGAGTAGCCAACTGTTTTCATCTACTACTAAAACGGAAAAAAAAGTACAATAACTGTAATATCAAATTTATACTCCACTTTGCATACTGACCATAACGACAGCCAACTTACATAGTTTCCCATTTAGGAAGGAATTCATTATTCCACGAGGCAACAGCAGCCGCCAACTGCTCCTCTTGACGCTGCAGATTCGCTTGTGCCTTCTTCCTCTCCTTTGCTTCGCGTAATTCTGGAAAAGCAAAAGAATCATTCATCACCTCTTTCCCTTTACTATAGTCAATTCTTTTCAGTGAGGCAGATTTACACCCACTCGCAGGGGTGCCCTTTTAGCTCGGAAAAGTTTCCTGATCGCTGATTGCTTGGACAAGATAATTCTAACCAATCAGATAGCAGGAAACTTTTCCGAGCTAAAAGGGCACTGCTGTGAGTCATTGCAAATGTGCCTCATTGAAAAAAATTGAGTATAGTGTCATTTCTATTTACTAATGCAGTTCAGTATTGTTTTACATTTGCTCCATTATCCAAATGTAACTTGGTGCTACAATTAATAAAATACTGATTAGTCTTATCTACCAGTGGAAAACTAGAGTCAATAAGATTATGATATTGTAATACATATACGATCCTGGAATATAGGAGTCCAGGTACGATATAGTTTAATTGAAAGCCTGAATCTAGATATAATATACATCAAAATGTCTATATGATAACCGGAGAAGGCATTTTCAAATCAAAGTCTGTCTGTACTTATCATTGGATCATCTGAGAGATCCATCTAAGACGGTACCTGTCAAAAATTCATATTTACTTTGGACTAACACTACAATATAACAGGTCGAGTGTTGGCTCGAGTTTTTCAAATAATTCAAATACTTCAAATAATAAGTTTTTGATACTTGTTTAAATATAAACCATTACAATATGATAAGTTATTTACAAAATAAAATTTCAAAAACTTAATTCTCGGCTAAAATCTTACTAGAATTCTCTCCTAAGAGAGAAAAATGAAGTGTGAAAATAAGAGACCTACCTGAAATCTTATTGATCAACAATTACTAAAAAATAATAACTGATATCACTTCACGTGTACTAAAATTAACTAAAGAAAAGCCCATCTTAAAAACAGGTTTGTACCAATATAAAAAGTCTTTTTTTTTTTTCGAACGACAATGAACAATCACCTTTCTTCTTGGCTGCAGACACCATCTGCTGATATTCCAGTTTGTGCTTGAGTTGTTCGTGAGCCGTCTTGGCAGGAAGGCTGTTGGGCCTGTTCTCCATGATCAAACCGACGCTGCCGGCCTCCACCTCGCTATTCCGTACCTGCGTAAAGAACGACACACAATAATATGCGAAGGAACACTAAGCATGCTAATAGATGAAGAACACTGACATAAGACACACACTCTCTCTCTCTCTCTCTCTCTCTCTCTCTCTCTCTCTCTCTCTCTCTCTCTCTCTCTCTCTCTCCAGTGATTTAAGCTATTGTCTATTTTCAAGGCCGGACATTATCCCGAGGGGGAAAATTTACAGAGAGGAAGGAACGTATGTCTATTATTATTATTATTATTATTATTATTATTATTATTATTATTATTACCAGCTAAGCTACAACCCTAGTTGGAAAAGCAGGATGCTATAAACCCTACGGCTCCAACGCAAAAATAGCCCGGTGAGGACAGGAAATAAAGAATAAACAAACTAAAAGAGAAGTGATGAACAATTAAAATGAAATATTTTAAGAACAGAAACATTAAAACAGATCTTTTATATCTAACCATAAATAGACTTATATTGGCCTGTTCAAATTAAAAAAAAAAAAACATAAGTAAGATGAGTTTTTTAGAAGCACAGGAAAAAGTGGAAATGAATCAATATCTCAAGGAAAATGTTAAATTAATGTGACAATGTTACACAATATGATGTGACTGACAAAAACTTTCTTATGATATATGCATCACATTAAGTTCTTAAAAAAAACTACTTTAGGCCTAATCTTTTTTTTAACTTTATCTCTAATTGACTTGATTTCAAATATAAAGTAAATCATATTATTTGTACTTTATACACTATTATGCAATAACAAGTGTAAAATGAAATGTTATTGAAATTGTAATTAGTTTAATATAAAGAAAATACTATTTAATGAGAGAGAGAGAGAGAGAGAGAGAGAGAGAGAGAGAAGAGAGAGAGAGAGAGAGAGAGAGAGAGAGAGAGAGAGAGAGAGAGAGAGAGAGAGAGAGGGGGGGGGGGCAGGCATCTACTGTATATCAACTTCTAAAACTATGCAGCCAAATGAAAATTCGGTATCAGCAGATATCATAGATGTATAAGAGATAGAGCCTGACATGTTCACCAGCACTATGGGATCACTCGACCATATTTCCATTGTTAGGGAAAACTAATACATAACATTTACATAATCTAAAATAAAATCGCCATTGTTTCATACTTTTGAAGTGAAAACATATATAACAAATTTTCTTTAAAAAAAATAGAAATCAACATTTTCCTACATGAAAAGAAAGTTTTTTTTTTCATGGTGAATATTTCCCGTTTTCTATGAGTAGACCCTCCAAGAGGCGAGCGGTCATATTGCACAGTACTAATCTATGATTCTCTGAGGCACGAAACTGTAACAGACTGAATACTGTTCGTCTTCTCTGTGCTTAAAATATGTGTATGTGTATGCGTTGGATTTAAAGAATGTAATAATGGAAATATTAAATATCCTTAACACTAGAAATGGAATGATACAAATTGTAGAGGGTTTCTATAGAATGACATACAATAGTGATATAAGAAATAACTTTTCCAACTGAAATAATGAAACACCTGACCCAGTACCAAACGTAAGAGTATGAGAAGTAAAGAAAGCATTAAAAGGCATGAAAACAGACAAAACAGCCGGCAAAGATGGCGTAATAACTGATTTAATAATAGATAGAGGAGATTTCATAGTAGTAAAACTTGCTGAACTTTACACAAAATGCCTGCAAAACAGCTCTATGTTTACAGCTTGGAAAAACTATACTAATTCACAAAACAAGGAGAAACAAAAGATCCGAAAAATTACCACCCAATAAGTTTACTCTCCGGAATATATAAAATGTTTACAAAGATAATATTAGGCTGAATAAAAAGACAGCTAGACTTTAATCAACCAAGAGAGCAGGCAGACTTTAGAAGTGGGTATTCAACAACTGACCTCATCCATGTAATTGACCAGCTGACGGAAAAAAAAAAAAAAAAAAACAATAACAGAATATGACAAACCACTATGTATGGCATATATAGACTATGAGAGAGCTTTTGATTCTGTCAAGACCTCAGCAGTAATGAAAGCCCTTCAAAGACAAGTTATAGATGAATCTTAGGTTAGAAGACTTGATAATATCTATACAGAAAGTACAGTAATCCTAAAACCACATAAGGATAGTGAAAATCCGATTGAAAAACGAGTTAGATAGGTAACCCCATCGCTCCTAAATTATTCACAGCATGCCAAGAACAATTTTTTTTTTTTTAAATTCAGATTGGGAAAATGTAGGAATTACTATTAACGAGGAAAACCTTAACCACCTAAGATTTGTAGATGACATATATAGTTTTATTTAGTGAATCATGTGAGGATTTGCAAAAGAGGATAGACAATTTGAATAAAGCAAAAATGTAGCACAGGAAATGAATATGAGTAAAAATAAGATAATGTTCAAAGAAAATATGAGACAACAATTAAGAATTATAGACGAACCTCTAAAGACTGTTAATGAATATCCATACTTAGGACAGATAGCGAGTGTTTCCCCAGGACACAAGACCGAAATTAAAAGCATGATAAGTTTGGGATGGAGAGCTTTTGTTAAACAAAATGAGGTTCTGAAAAGTAAAATGCCACTTTCTCTAAAAAGAGAATTATCAAATCAGATGGTCCTTCCATTGATAAATTTTGCGTCAGAAACTTTGAACCTTATTAAAGTCTTAGCACATAATCTAGTTACAACTCAAAGACCTATGGAAAGAATGATGATGGGAATAACACTAAGACACAGAAAAAAGCAACATGGATACGAGAGCAAACTAAAGTAAAGGATATCCCAACAACGTTTAAGAAAAAGAAATTGATATCAAGAACAACAAGTTGGGTCCCTAGAGATTGTAAATGAAGCAGGGAAAGAAGAATAGGCGATGGATTGACGAACTAGGAAAGTTTGTGGATATGAACTGGCATAGAAAAGTAAGAAAATATTATACTTTGAAATAAACCCCAATAAATTAAATAGATCTGTATGAAATCAAGAAAACCAGTTAACAACCATAAAGAAATGAACAACCAAACGACAGTGTGCATGACCGTACTGTGAAGCAGTTCCCGAGAATTACCAAAAGCCACAAACCTAAACAGCCGCTACCTCACCCACAGCACAACATCCTCCCCCAACACATCTTGCGGCAATGATTCCTTTTCTGGAACCTTCCAACAAGGGCGTACCTTGATATCGGGTGACCTGGGCGTCCTCGGCGAGGGCCTGGAGAATATCCTCCACCCGCCAGGGGAGGAAGCGCCTGACACGGGCGATGAAGGGATCGGGGAGGAAGACGTTGAAGAGACACCGTCGCTGCCGCCATCTTTGTGACGCCACGAAAATAAATTTCTGCAAGAAGAACAAGATGGAATAAGTGTTAATTTCAGAGAGGTCCCGTTATAGAGGTTGCGACTGTGCTGTCTTATCTGCTACTACAGTTGATGATCGAAAGCTTATTATTATTATTATTATTAGCTAAGCTACAATCCTAGTTTGAAAAGTAGGATGGTATAATTATCCCCAAGGGCTCGAACAGGGAGAACTAGTCCAGTGAGGAAAGGTAACAAGGAAATAAATAAAATACAAGAGAAGTGATAAACAATTGGAATACTTTAAGAACAGCAACAACATTAAAGTTGATCTACCATGTATAAACTATAAAAACTTACAAAAAAAAAAGGAAGAGGATAGAATAACATGCCCTAGTGTACCTTCAAGAGGAGAAAACATTCATACGTAATATTATGGACGATATATACCCATAAAATCTTACATAATTAGAGTAATACAATCATATATATTATAAACTAAAAAAAAAAATTAAGATATATTAACTCAATAGTAAACCAGAAGTTTAGAAAATTGAAATCAAACACAAAATTTGCCAAAGTAAAAAAAAAAAGATTTGAAATGTTGCTAAACGGAAACTCAACAAAAAACTAACAATGACAACATTAACAATAGAGAGAGAAATTGACTATTCATCAGTTCTAATCGAAATGACCACATCATTTACATTATCTGTATCATTGGAATTTACACCGATACTTGGTGTTTTAAAGTTCTCTTGGGCTAGAGTTCTCTTGCTTGAGGGTACACTCGGGCACATGGTTCTATCTAATTTCTCTTCTTCCTGCACTTTGGGACTTTTTATATTTCATATATGAAAGATCTATTTTAACGTTGTAACTATTTTTTCCTAATATTTCATATTAATTGTTTATTACTTCTCCTTTAGTTTATTTATGTCTTTTATTTCCATTCCTCACTAGGCTATATTTCCCTGTTCGAGCCTCCTGCTTTTCCAACTTTGGTTGTAGCATAGCAAATAATAATAAAAATAATAATAATAATAATAATAATAATGATAATAATAATAATGATAATAATATAATAAAAACAACAAAAATAATAATAATAATAATAATAACAATAATAATAATAATAATAATAAAAACATTAAATCCAGGTACGCAATATTTTCCTCCATTTGTAAACTACTGAACCACGACAGACATGAACCTGTGAACGGTGTTATTAGCAGAAATGTGTTCATTAAAGATTAATGTCATTTGATTCTATTTGGTATTTATTCTTTTGGAACTAGCTGAAAGAAGCACCTAAGTATCTTTTGTATTTCATGAAATAAATACCTTTCAGATTTTTCTGGATTTAGTGCAATGTGCCGTTACCTATAAAGTGTAGTAATCTTTTGATTGAAACCAATTTCACAATAGACCAGTGCTTTTTATCATTATCATTACTTGCTAAGCTATAACCGCAGTTGGAATAGCAGGATGCTATAAGCCCAGGGGCCACCACAGGGAAAATAGCCCAGTGAGGAAAGGAAACAAGTAAAAATTAAATATTTTAAGAAGAGTAACAATATCAAAATAATTTTTCCTATATAAGCTATGAAAATTTTAACAAAACAAGAAGAGAAATTAGATAGAATAGAGTGCCCGAGTGTAGACTCAAGTAAGAGAACTCTAACCCAAGACAGTGGAAGACCATGGTAAAGAGGTTGTGGCACTACCCAAGACTAGAGAACAATGGTTTGATTTTGGAGTGCCTCTCTTGGAAGAGTTGCTACCATAACTAAAGTGTCTCTCCTACCCTTACCAAGAGGAAAGTAGGGCTGGAAGCAGCGCCTGTAAGTCTTTTGTTCATTATTGATTGAGATATCTCTGCATCTATTAATAGAGAGTGTATGTCGAAATGTAAGAAAATGAACTATAAGTATATCTTTATCAAATCCTTTTGATACGAAATTATTGCATTTTAGATTGAATAAATTTATAAAGTAAAACTTGCATAGTACCGATTTATCGCACCAAGTTATATTTGGGAAAACTAAAATAATTAAAGATGTAACACAGCATAACTTTGCATGCCATCTGTATTATTTAAATCCTTGACCTTTTTATAACTGTTACCACCTGTCCGTATTTTTTCCCCAAGATTAAAGGTTTAAATGTCACTCCTGAGTGATAAGAGGAAAAGGACAGGACAATATCCTAGAGACTGACCATTTACACACAACGGTTTAAAGGTCGCTCATGAATGGCAGAGGCAAGGGACAGTGACATTGCCCTAGCAATTAAATGCCCAAGAGACTGACCATATATTTTAGGATCAGCGCTCAAGCCTCCTCTCCACCCAAGCTAGGACCAGGGAGGGCCAGGCAGTGGCTGCTGATGACTCAACAAATAGACCTATAGGCTCCCCAACTCCCCCCCCCCAACCTTAGCTCACAAGGATGGTAAGGTTGCAGACACTAATGGCACTAACTAGTCTGAGCGGGACTCGAACCCCCGACTGGCAAACACCAGGCAGAGACGTTACCAATCAGGCTACAGCAGCAATCAAGCTAGGACCAGGGAGGGCCAGGTAATGGCTGGTGATGACTCAACAGGTAGACCTATAGCCTCCCCCAAAGCCCCATCCTTAGCTCACAATAAAAACAAATATAAAGTTGATTATGTTTTTCAAATTAAAACGGGATATAACTGAAGAACAAAAAACACAAATAAATAGCATATGATTGAATAGGTTCTTCTTCAAATGTCCAAACGTTCATATAGAACATACTTTACAGGTGTGATGGCCTATTGTTAACACTCCTGCCTGGCGATCTGCCGAACTGGGGTTAGAGTTTCGCTCAAGCTAGATAGTTTCTTATAGTGTCTGTAACCTCACCATCCTTGTGAGCTAAAGGAGGTGGTTTGCAGGACTCAGCAGCAATTGCCTGGACCACAATGATTGTAGCTTGTGTGGAGAGGGCCCTTGGGTACTTATCATATGTATATATAGGCAGTATGTAGGGCATTGTCCTGCAAGCTACGTCATTATCCCTGTCCTTTGCCTCTGGCATTATTATCCCTGTCCTTTGCCTGTGCCATTCATGAGCGGCCTTTAAAATCTTTTAAAACATGCAATTATTCCAATGTGAGAAATAAATAGTAAAAAATAGCATAGGCATTAAAAATACAAAACTAATAGCACATATCATTAAACGAATAGATAAAATTAATTTTGTCTAAAAAAAAAAAATCAAGAGGACAGGTGAGGAAATTGGAATGCGTGTGTATTTGTTTGATTCTCCCCAAAACTTTTTTTATTTTTATTTATTTTTTTTTTTGGGGGGGGGTAATATTTGGAAAATAGCAAATATCTAAGCATTTCGAAAGATTAGGTTTCGATGTCTCAAATATTCTATGGAATTTTACCCTTTTTTCTTCTCTCATTTAATAGCTTACACATGATGACTATATTTCAAAATATTCAAATAAAATGCATTTAACCAAT